>NC_052484.1:14806883-14834480 GCF_009730915.1 Dioscorea cayenensis subsp. rotundata
TATGCCATTGTTAGAATCTTGACACATGATGAAAGGTCCGCGGCGGAGTGGGATCCTACTAAATTTCCTTCACATCCTCGGGATTCAAAGATATCATGGAAGATCAACATCCTAACTTCGACTTTTAGGTAAGAACAACTGCTGAACAAGAGCATGAGAAGTGTGGACCCCGGTATAGCACAGGAACTATATTTAGTTGAAAATTTAATCTAATTTGAAAATATTTGTTTGATTTTGATGTATTTCAAGTATTAGATGAGATTACCAACCCTTCCCCCACCCCAAACATCCGGTGACATACCAAATTTTTTCTTGTTTGTGTAAATAGATATTTCTTTAGTAATTATAATCATTAATTTATCTATAAATTAATTATTAAATGTATAAGTATATTTTAAATTTGTTATGAATTTAAAATATTACTTGTATTATTTTAATTGTTGATGGTTTAATCATAAAAACATTAAAGAAACTGACAATAAACAAAATTTTCCAATAAATAAAATAAAATATTCTTAAATTTACTTGGGGTAAAAAGTAATAATACCATATAAAATAGGATAATAACATGTACTATCACAAGCATAACGAATTTGGGTCGTTCGCACTATATGTATTTAAAATATATATGTGTGTAGCTAAACAATTGATATTTGTGTGCATGTACTCGGCACATGAGACAGCGATTTCAAAATAATCAATTTTCAAGCAGAAAGATTAAGAAATCGGCAAACTTGACTATTTGTTTGATATATGTGTGAAAGTCGACACAAACTTGTTCAGGCATTAAAATGAAATTTGATAAAGGAATCAACAAACTTGGTTTTCATTTTAAAATTTCAAAGCACATTCCCATTCAAAAACAGTTCTTGTATAAAATACAACACCAATGAAAGCATATATACAAGCACAACACTACAATATGGTTGTCAGTTTAGTAAGAACATATCAACAAGATCTCATAGATGAGTTGCAGCACCAAACATGATGATCGTATGTTGTTTTAAAGAAACGAGACCCATACAAAAAAGATATGTGCCGGCGGTTATATTTCAAAATGAGAACCGCTGAACTTGAAACATTTATTTGTTGATCTATACCAATGCAATCCCCTAAATGAGGACCTAAGTTTGTAATTCCATTTATGATAAAAGCTATGAAGGTAGTAACTTTAAAATCATGACATCAATACAAAAAAACAAAAAACAATGCAATAGAAATGGATACTTTTAGGGACCAACATGCCATTTGGTCCCTCAAATGCATCACCTAAGACTAAAGTGTCATGTTGCTTCCCATCCAACAAGGACATATGTAAGGCAAGTCAAAATCCATGATAGTAAGCATCTTTTGAAAATTGTTTTGCAGCCAATGTCGGTCCTCACCATTAACACATTACAAAGAAGAATTAGTTATATGATATTAAGTTCATGGAAACTAGAAAATTTATCAATGCCTTAAAATAAGGGTATAATGTGAACCTTGAGGCTATATATTTTGGGCTTTGTGTAGTAAGTGGGTGCAAGTAGTCATCACCCAACTAGCCCATTGCATATAAAACATGAATGAGGTACTCGATAATGGTCTCAGAAAAACTATGGAAATTATATACGATAACACAATTGTACTGCTTATGTCTTATAATATTTAGGAACGTCAATAACTGATCTTTGATGGTAATGTGTAACATATTTCTTGTGAGACCATTTAATTTCATTGTTGAACAAAGATTAAATAAAGTATATGTTCACACGAGTCATATTGATACTAGTTGTGGCATTCCCATCTACCTCTCAATACAAATATAGCTCTTTAATTTCCAGCCAACCACGTTAGGGTTCCCCATAAATTATATTTTACTAAGTAAAAGTAACTTAACGGTAAAAACCATAGCCAAGATTGTAATATGAGTGGTGTATAACTCATCCTTTATATCATACTCAGCCATCTATGGTTGTGCAATACAAAAATAAAAACTAATGCAACATACTACACACATTGAACACACTTAACATAAATGGAAATAAATAAAACAAAATGACCTAGATTAGATATACTTCATAATATCACTAATTAAACACAATCTCAAGAGCATTTGGAAATCTACTTTACCCTAGAATAATTTATTGGTATTTACATCAACTAGTTATGAATGAAATTTGAGTAGACATTTGATTTCTCATAAAATAAAAGAAAACAAACCGATAGACATAAAGATAAATATTAAGAGTGAATGTTGTTTCCAAGAGCTTGGGAAAGAATTCAATGTCTAGTTATTTGAAAGCAAAACATAATTTGCTTGTCATTAATCATATTCAAAGAGTAATTAGTTGTTGAACTTTCTTCTTGTTTGACTTTGTACACTAGTTCTATATAAATAATTCATCCTATGAATAACTAGACAACAAAACAATTCAACCTATGAATAAGTCTAATAAAGGCTAATTTTAGTAGGACAGGTATTGGATTGACATTTATCTCAACTTATGAATTAATTGACCATTTACATGAAAATAAAAAACCAATCATCATTTTAGGTTCACTCTTTTAATTCAATCTCGATGATACCATTCCTTCTTTTAATTCAAATAAAAAGAAGGAATAGTATCATCGAGATTTCTTTTGTGATACACTCGATTTTATTCTTATACTCGAACTCGAGCTCGGTTCAAAGTTTTTTTTATTGAATTTCATCAACTAAATAATACCTATTTTTATCCATGAAACATGATATTCCTTCATTTTCATCCACATAACATGATATTGCAATATCACAAAATCATACTAATAATCATAATAATAAAAAATTTATAACATCACATCAATAGACCTAAATTTACATCCTTATGAATATACAAAGATTATAGCATTCAATTTCCAAATAGAACATACAATAATCATAAAACCTCATTCATTCATTTTTATCCTCAAAACATGATATTCATATATCATAAATCCATAACAATAATAAATACAAAAATTATAATATTATTACATCAACACACCTAAATTTAATTTTTTGTGAGGATAACAAAGATAACATCATTCTACTTAAACAAATAGAACACTTAGAACAATAGAAGGATAAAATTATATGGTTTTACAATTCATACTTGTCACCACTTGCAAGTGGCAAATTGACAATACATCATATTGCTAAATTTCAAAAAGTCCATGACTCCATAATAGAAAAGAAAACCATTAGTAAGCACATAACATATATTCTCTCACAATCTAATGAACAAATTTTCTTGGAGTGAGATTTTGCCCCCCATGCCTTTCATCAAACCGATACAAATAAATAATTAGAGAACAAAAAAATTTGATAATTAATGATAAAAGAAATAATACGGCATAAATAAGTAAACTTAAATGCTATTAACATAAAAAAGTAATGTTTCATACCATTTAAGACTTCAACTTCAAGGAATTTCAAATGTAATCTCAACTTGTTTCTTCTCTTTCTAATATGAACAAGATAAAATAGAAATAGTTTAAAAAATCATACTAAAAAAAGGAAAAAAAATGAAATGAATAAAAAAGAAGAATCAATTATATCAACATTACGAATTTATGAAATGTGAAACATATCACATTAAAGCAAACTAATAATCATAGTCATTCAAAAACAAAATCAAATTGACACAAAAAAATAGCAATGAACTCACTTTATTTTTCTTCTTTACCCCATGAAGGTTTTAACACCAATCTCCTCCACAAAGTAATACTTGCACTGTTTCAGGAGCTAATGAAGCCCGATAAGTATTAATAACTCTACTCCCTGCACTAAATGCAGCCTCTGAAGCCACTGTAGTGATAGGAATAGCAAATATATCATGAGTCATTCATGATAAAATGTGATACTTTAAAGTACTCCCTTTCCACCATTCTAGAGCATCAAACTGATTAGGATCTCCTTCAAAAAAGAAACAACCTTTAGCTAGGTAGGCATCAAGATTAGAATGTTGTTGTGAGGCATTTTCAACATATTTCACATAGCTTGAAAATTCAGACCAACTTGAATTTTTCTCTTTACCATTCCTACCAACATCATCATTATTAAGTATTGAAGTTTCACCACTATGCTCATTGTCAACTTGATATTCACAAACATATTTTTCATAAATATCATATATAGCTTCTCAAACTTTTACAATATTTTCTCCTGCATCTCTATATGAATACATCTTGGAAAAAAAATTCAACAACCCTCATTTTGCATCTTGGATCTAAGATCGCAGCCACCAACATCAACAAATTACATTCACCCCAATATTTATCAAACTTACGCTTCATTCGACCAACCATTGCTTGAATAAAATCATCTCCATCATTTTCCCTTTTATCCAACAAAACCTTCACTCAATAGACTTCATTTAAGAATAAATTGGAAGTTAGATAATCACTACTAGAGATGATTTTTGTGATTGCATTAAACACTTCAAGAATCTCACAAATTTTCTCCACATTCTCCCAATCTTCAAGACTTAGACAACAATGATAACGAGATTCCAGATCTTTGAACATTGGAAAGACTTCTTTGAATTTTATTGCAATTCATAACATCTCAAATGTTGAATTCCATCGTGTTTTACAATCAAAAATGAGTTTGCTTTCAGGCAATTAAAGCTGCTGCACAATATCAGAAAATGACTTGAGCCTTGCCTCATTTTGATTCACAAATTTAACACTCATGAATATCTTCAATTATTTTTTAAATTTCAGAAATCCCATCTTGAACCATGAGATTTAGGATGTGTACACAACAATGAACATGAAACAGCTTTCCTCCACAAAGCAACCTCTTAGTTCTTGAAAAGGTATCTTTGAGAATTTTAATTGCCACATCATTGCTTGAAGCATTTTCAACAGATATAGTATACATCTTGTTTTCAATTCCCCACTCCTTCAAACACCTAAAAATGTAATCAGCAATTTCAACACCACGGTGAAGGGGTGGAATGTGAACAAAATTAATGACACGCTTTTGCACCTCCAATTACAATCAATAATATGGGTTGTCAAAACCATATACTCAATCTTCTGATTACTTGACTTCCACAAATCTGTAGTCAAACTGATCTTGTTAACATTCTTTTCAACAATGCCTTCAATTTCTTTTTTTTCATTCTCATAAACTTGTTTTTTTCATTCTCATAAACTTGCATGCAATCTTTCTTGATGCTAACACGTGAGACTTTTTCTCATTCAGGCATCCCACATTTTTGCATCATATTGAAACCTTCTTCTTCCATTATTGAAAATGGATGCTCATGCATAAATATCCAATGTGCAGCAGCCTCTCTCATTTTCACCGTATGAAACTTGCCATTTGTAGAGCCTATAGCATTTCAATACCAAAACTACTTCCTGCTTTGATGGGCTTGATAGATATCCTTTGTTGCTGATTTTGATAAATTTTTCGCTTCAAACATGTAGATAGATGTCATTTAAATTGAGTTGTACTTTTACTAGCACTTATAGCCAACCTTCTCTTACAATGGACACACTCTCCTTTTTTAGAACCATTGGCAAGAATAATTTCTTTAAACGCCATCCAAACAGTAAAAGTTTTTGCCCTTTTCTTCTCATTACCTTCATCATCCTCTCCCTCAGGGACGGAACCAGGAGTTATTGATGGGGGAGGGGGGGTTGAAGGCAAAATGTTAAAAAAAAAAATTTTCAGTCAACATAAATTGTATTCAATACAAAATAGTGCGCTATTGTGACATTTAATTAAAATAATCACAAAAAAACATAAAACATTTATCTATGAACACTCGAGCTAGAATTGCCATCTGTGCGACACATGCTACTCAGAGGAGGTAACTGAATACGACGAGTTTGCATTTTTTTTTAAAACATTGTAGAATCGCCTCATTGTATAGTTGCAAAATAGTAAAGGTGCTAACATTACATTACCAACTAGTCAACTACCAAGATCATTAGAGGAATCAAGCACACAAAATTGTTTGAACATGGTAGTGCTAACATTAATGCATCTAAATGATTAAATTTGTCTTATGAAACCAATTTTGTTACGTTATTGAATCTAATTTTATTATGTGTTAATGAATATTTATGATTCTATGAATATGAAACCTTTGGTATAGCTAGTCTTATTGAAAGTTTGAAACCTATTTTGTTATGCATTTTACTATATAGATTTAACACCAAACATTATTTACTTATACATATATACATTATGATACATATTAATATTTGATATTTGATATTTTCAACATTTTAACTCATCAAGGCATTTAATCAAACACATTGTAGGCATATTTATAAAAATGAAGTTTATCATTCATGTTCTATTTATTTCACCCATAAATTTAATACATTCATTCTCTCATTTTCAATAAGAAGTAATACTTGATCATTGATTGTATGATCCAATAATTAAAAAAAATAAATACTATACATGCCCAGTGAAAAGTAGAGAGGATGCAGTGAACAAACAGCCAAGCAGGTTGATAAGTGATAACTTAATGCTGTTAAGTGTTATGGTGGAAACCTGGAAATAGATTTTGATTAAAGGGTAAAACTGACATTTCAAATGTTTGAATGTTGGTTAGGTTTGAGAGGGATAGAATGAATGGCAGAGATTAATTTTATCAAGATGATTGGTTTAAGTTCAAGGCAACCTCAAGAGTCAAGATTGGTTTTACAATGAATGGCCAGGATGCGATCATCAAATGGATGCATATTAGTTCGAGGCAATAGTTAGTTGGTTTGGTTTAACCAGAATGCAATTGACTCATGCTCTCAGTGCACCAGTTTCATTTTAGTTACTGAAGTTCCAGTAAATTATAAAAGCATAGTTTCTGTTAACTTGGCTGGTTTTTTTTTTCTGTTTTTTCTTTGAACATCTCATCTTCCATGAATTATCTCACCTTGTAGAAATGTTTTCTGAGGTTGAGTTGAATACAAAAGTTCTTCCTCATGGTCTTTAGTATCTATGTAGTGATTATCAAAGTGGATGAGGGGCTGTTGGCGGGGCTGGCATGGCCGAAGGGGGACTGGTTTGCATGGTTCTATAACTTCTATGTTTTCCGGCCAAACAAAAAAAAACCTTTCCGGTGCCGAGGGGGGGCTAAAGCCCCTGCTCGCCCCCCCTTGGTTCTGTCCCTGCTCTCCCTCTCCCTCAAGGTCAACCACATCATGTTTTTCATCATTGGGATCAATGGATTTATTTGCATTACCATTATCACCATCTAAACTTTCATTTATTAAAGAATCATCATCAAGCATAGCCCGATTAGTAGATGAATCTGTTATTCACTAAAATGGTGTAGAGGAGACATTTGGTGTGTTTGATGACATGTTGTCTAAAAAAAACAGCATTAACTTTTATTAGTTAACTAAATATTTGAATTAAGCATTAAACAACACATAGACTACAAGTAAAAAAAAGTACCTTTCTTAGATGGAAAACCGGATTGTTCTTGACAAGCAAAATTCTTTGGAAATCTCCTTTCAAGAATGCCTTTTTTTTTTTATTTGGAAATCTCCTATTCTTCAAAAAAAAATAATAATAATTAGAGAAATATAATTCTTTAAATCATAATCAATCACTGTAAATATCAAATTTATTTATACATCTCTAAAAATTACTATTTATACATCTATGAAAAATATTAAATGTTGCTTTTTTAGTAATTAAACTAAATCTAAAAGGTTTTTAATTCAAATACCAAGAGATTTTAAAGAAGCACATGCATGTTAAAAAGAAGAAGAAGAAAGGCCAATGACTTAACCAGATCAAATCAAACTCAACAAAGAGATTTTTTTATCATAACAATGCCTTGTTAGAATTTTCTAAAACATAAATACACATTCAACGCATTAAAGTATATGCAAAAACCAAAATAAAGCCAAACAAAGATATTTTTTAATAAAGCACAAAACTTTAAAATAAAAGTACATGTCTTACCTACAAATTCTCTAGAACACAGAACTTGTAGCGAGTTTTCTCTGCCAATATAGAGCAATGCTTGGATGTAACCTAATAGAATAAAAAATTATTTGTCATCCTCCCACACACAAACAGGCTAACAAAATCATATAACATCTGTGAATGAAACTCTATAAAATCAATAATAGATTAATTTCACTTTCCCTGAGTCAGATGACTTCACAAGATAATGGCATGATAAAATAAAGTTTTGAAATAAACTTCACAAGAAGAATGCAGCAAGCCTAAAACATGTTGCTTATATTAATGAGCAGAAATATGAAATGTTACCCTGAGAATGCAAGTATATATATTGCTGAACAAGGCAAATAGGGCATTGTGCAAGCAAGCCATATTAAGAATTATATTAGCCTACGACCATACAACAAAATAAAGATTTTCTAGTTAGGATAATGGCAATTATGGCTTCATATATATTTTGCCTTCTCTTATGGCATACCTATCTATATCAGAGTTTGTGGGTTCTAAATGATTATTCCATGGGTTCCAGCTTAAGGAAATAGAGGAAATAAAAGAATTCAAGTTGACAAAAACAACTCTCCACACAAATCTTGGTTAATTAAAAAATAATCATAGAAAATTACTTGATCAAGCTTGTAAAACCCTTGTCCATCAATGATTGTCTTGGGTTGCCCATCTGCCATAACTTTCTCACCTTCAACTCCAACATTATTCCTATCGACGA
Source organism: Dioscorea cayenensis subsp. rotundata (assembly GCF_009730915.1). Taxonomy (NCBI): domain Eukaryota; kingdom Viridiplantae; phylum Streptophyta; class Magnoliopsida; order Dioscoreales; family Dioscoreaceae; genus Dioscorea; species Dioscorea cayenensis. The sequence goes on from NC_052484.1 coordinate 14,815,550, forward strand.
CATGACCACCAACTGAAAATCTTGTTACCTGTTAAGAGATGCACAAGCTAGTCCTATGTCTTACTATATGAACCGCATAGTGAATTCAACAATCTCCAATGCAAAATACTATCCACAAACCGCGCAACATATAAACAACAAGAGAAATATGTACCGCACAATGATACGTGTGTATTATGATGCTGATATATGTAAGTACAGAATAACAACAGAACAAACGATTCAGAACCTTATAGAAAGTCAAAAAAATTATTCACGATATATAACAAAGCGATATAATTTGCAGAAATGGAATTTCACAACCATAACTTGTAATGAAATTATTCTCAAATCATTCACACATATTGTTATCAGTCAAAGAGAACCAACTCAACACACTGATATCTAAAATATATAGTATTCATGGTTAAAAGCTTACCATGCAACGCCTCTATTTTGTCAAGGTGGTCAAATTCAAAGAGAGGCCTTACAATTGAATGTAGCTTCACCCCTCCTCCCCACGTTTGTTCTGACAAATATTCAAAGAATATAAGAAAATTTATGAAGGGGAAAAAAGGCAAACAAGAGACTAACATAGAGTGCACCTGAAGTTATGAAAACAGGAAGCAAGAAAATTAGAAAAACATAGATAACAAAATACCTAGTATGTCATCAGCTTCTCTGCATGCTCCCTCTCTTCCTCACGAGATTCCTTGAAAAACCTAAAATAGAACTTTGACAATCAGATGACTAAAAGAAAATCAAGCAAATAAAGAATGGTTTTAGCTTCATCGATGACTCACTTGGCAAAAAATCATGTTACTAGTTAAGAAATTTAAAAAAATATATGGAAAAGAATGAGATGAAAACCTGGGATTCGTGGTAGCCCTGGTGGGAACTTGGGCTAGTGGAGAATGGTGGAGGCCAAGTGGAGAGAGAAGGAGAGAGTGAGTGGAGTCTGTCGGCGACTAACTGACGGACGACAAACTTAAGCATTGTGAATCTTATGAAGATGGAGGCGGAGCCGGGAAGGATTGTGGAGGTGGATGAGAAAAAGAGATTAGGGTTAGCTTTTCTTTATTTTTATTTTTTTTTAAAGCATAGTTAGGATTTTTTTTTTAAGATTTAAATTATAGTTTTTTAATCTTAATGAAAAAGAGGTATTTAAAAATTTTAATATTATTGGAGGATAAAATTGTAATTTTAGTATAAAAATAATATATATATATAACTACTCGATTAGGCTCGTGAGCACTCGAGTCAAGTATTAAGATACTCAAACTCAGCTCGCTCGACTTCTTGAGCTACTCTAGCCCAAGCTCGACTCAACTATGATAGAGTCGAGTTCGAGTATTTTCCGAGTCGAGCTTGAGTAGCTTGCGAGTAGTGGTGTATCATTTATACCCCAATGTGAACGCCCCCAACACTAACCTATCAAAAAGTTTTAACTCAGTTCTCAAAAGATGCTCATGGTTAATTTACCAGTAAGAACTCTTGTATCATCCACTTTTCACCCTACTGCCGATGTATTTTTTTAAAAAATCGTGAGCGTAGACTTGCTATGAATCAGACAAGAAGCAATGTTGTGTGATGGTATCGAGAAATGCTAATATTTAAACATGTGACGTTTAAATTATAATGAATTTCAAGTGAGGAGACAATTGACTATGAAGTAATCATCGATGGAATTTTTTCGACGTGCATATGTGGATTTATGGTTGCTCGCCAACTCCCATGCATACATGTTTTGAAGGTCTATAATGCTATAAATGCAAGTATTAACCCATACATGTTATGCCCTCCTTGGTATAATGTAGGTTAATAAAGGTAGACCTATGCTCTTTATTTTCATCCATTATCGAATTTATAGTTTTGGCAACCTGTGCTTGGACTAAAGATGGTTTCACTTGTAGGATGATGAACTGCTAGTCGACCAAAGATCATACATAGATGTATGCATATGGATGAAAACCTAGTCTTACAAGATATAATTTATGCTCTTTTAAGTAAACAACCTGAATAATATAAAACTACTCACCCAATATGAGAAGAAATATATAGAGGTGAGCAAAACTAGGTACCTGATCCAGTTTTCAAAACCAGATCGTGTACCCTATTTTTTGGATTGACAAAAGCTTGATCATATCCGATCCGGTTTAAACCGGGTATCCGATTTAAACTGGATGGGATATCAGATATCTGACTACAAATTTATGTTTTTGCTTTACTTAGAATATTTATTTTCTTGTAATTTATTTCATATCTAATAAATATTTATTTTGTTTTGAACAAAGGTATTATCTCAACAAAAAGAAAAAGAAATAGAGAATACATCTATTTTTTTTTCCTTTTGTAATTTAACTAGTTTGATGGATATAAATAAAATAATTTTTAATAGTATATAAATATGGGCATTTAATATTGTTCAAATTAACACCTAACAATTGTGCATTTAGTCAAATAATTTTTCTTCAAAATACTCATATTTTAAGCTTTATTACTCACGTTTAAAAATTTCATATAGTTTATAATGTCATATTCATTCAAAAAAAATTTACTAATTATTTTATATTTCAATTTTTATAATTGTTTTATTGGAAACTTCTATTTGCATTTATATTTTTACAAGTCAGATAAATACGTTGCCGAATTATAATGAAAGAATTGACTAAGCTTATGCATTTTGAAAATAATATTAAAATCTTAATATGTAGGAATATGTTAATGTCCTCCAGTTTTTGTTTTGTCCCGACCTAGATCCAAATGGGTTTGTATCTTAAAAATTCATAGCGTGTACCCAAAAATATCTCCTAAAAATTTTGAATTCTCACCTCTAAAAATATGTAATATAAGAAAAGTGATGAATGCATTTTTTATTTGTATTTGAATACAATTATTGTTTTTTTAAATTATTCAACCAAAATAGTAATAATAATAATAATAATCTATTTTTCAAAAATAAATGCAATTTAAAAAACTAAGTTTTTTAAAAAAAATAATAGCTTAAAAAATTTATAAAGATACAAAAGATTTCACTTTTGTGATTTTTTTAAATAATAATAATAATAATTTTAGTAAAAATAAAATTTAAAAATGGCTTAAACCCCCCAAGAAGGTGTATAAATCAATAATAATAACAATAATAATGTATTTTTCAAAATAAATGTTGTTTAAAAAAATTTAAAAAAATACTAATATCTATAAAAAAAAAAGAAAGGGTATTTTTGAAATAAAAACAACATCTTAGTTTTTTTTAAAGTATAATACCCGAATTGGTCCCTCTACTCAGAAATGCTCTCAAGTAGTTCTTCTACTCTTGAAAATGGTTCTATTTAGTCCCTTCTACTCTAAAATAGGCCAAAAGAGAAGAGAGTGAAAAGTAGAGGGACCAATTTAGGTATTATATTTTTTTTTATATGTCCAATTAGCATAGTAACATGGATTTGATTTGACATTTTAAAGTCTATTCGGGTTAATTAAATTGTTTTAAGGTCCTTTTGATAATAAAGGAAAAAGTATTACATTAAAAAAATAAATTTTTATTTAAGTCTTCATAAAAATCCAATTTTATTTATTTTTAATGACTTTTTTTCATATTTAATTAAACGTGGTTGAACGGTCAAAACTCGAAGTCCACACACCTATGGCTTAGTGAAATCCTAAAGTGTTAAGCGTTACATTTAATGACATCATTAATGTTATTAATACAAATTACAATAAATGCACACCAAAATACTAAATAATTTATGCATGAAATCAGCATGGGCCAACTAAAAACTCATGCAATGAGACATTCATCATTTGATGTCCAAAGTAGTCCATTTTCTCTCTTGGTATTAATTGCAAATTATACTTCTTGTTGGGTCATGGCCTTCCTAATTCCAACTTGCTGCGTGCCCGTGTTTTTCTCTTTTTAATTTTTAATTTTTATAATATCAACAAACCACTTGGCACATATGTTTTTTTATTACTCCATCCCATCTTTTTATGTTTAGATTTTAACAATTTTACATGGATTAAAAAAATAAAATAATGTTAGTTGATAATTTAAAATTTATAAAAAATATATTAATTTTTCAAAATTATTTTTATTTAAAATATAATTTAATAAAATGTATAATTGGTTATAATTTATTAAAAATTATAAAAATATATTAAATATAAAGAGAAAAAAATTTCTAAAATGAGATAAGTAAAAAAGACCCGAGGAAATATTAAACTTCAATCATGCATTGGGAGAAAATCAAATTCTTGACTTCCCAGACTGGCAGACTCTCACATAAGAGTCAAGTGTATTGCTACTAAGCTATTTACTGGAGTGATTAAACATGAAGTTTTGCATCCCAAGTGCCATAATTTAAATTTTTATTTTTAAATTTAAATTAAATTTAAATTATAAAATTACCTTATTCCACCTCTTTGCGAGTGCATGCTTGCAACTTGAAAGAGATATTTTTGGTTTTTTTTTAAATATTAAGAGCACCGGAATAGGGGCTAAAAATTAAATTTAAAAAATTTAAAATACTATATAATTAGAAAGAAAACATGCAGAGAGTTTTTAGTAATTTTTCTTAGATCTAATTAAATTTTTATTTATTAATATTAAATAATAATAATTATTATTATTATTATTACTGTAACCTTAAAATATTTATTTTAAAGAACAAAAAAAATAACTCTACTTTTTGTTAAAATAAGTTCATCAATTAACCTGTAACTCTAGCTAAAAATTTCTTACACTTTAAAAAGAAAAACTTAATAAATGAATCTAATATCATTCATGAAAGAATTTTTTTTAATTAATAATTTCCGTAAATATAATAGTCAGATTAGGGGTTATAATTATAATAAACATTAACACATTAAATTTAAAATCATGAAATATTTATTTTTGGTAGTTAAAACACAAAGAAGTCATGTACTATGGAATTGATTTTTTTTTAAAAAGCCCTACAAAACATCAATATTTAATTATATGTCCATTTGGTAAATTGTTCATTGTTGTCATTATCATTATCATATTATATATATATATATATATTGGTGCTTTTATGGGGTATAAACAAACTTCCCACACTTTACGTATATGCTTCATTATTTATTTATTTATTTTTAGACAAAGAGTATAAATTCGCTTAATCAAGAGATGTGCATAGAATTAATATTTAATATCCTCGAGCTATTGGAGAGATGTGCATGAAACTAATGTTTCACACATCCTTATCTTAAATTATTGTGATTTGCATGAGATTCAAACTCTTGTGACTTTAATTCTTTTAAGTAAATAGTTTTTCGGATTGCTCCACTGTTGTATAGGTGTAAATATTGATGTGTTATGGGGTGTATTTGCAATTTTCTCATAATATATATATATATTATATGTATATGAAAATATGATGGTATATCTCTGTCACCGTAAAGAGATGAGATTTTACAAGAAGAATCAAAATCTACGCAACTTCTTTTAATTTATGCATGTACTCATTGTTAAAAGGAATTAAATCCCAACTTTAGATATTATGAGTGGAAGAGTAACATGTGAATGTGATTCTCATAATAATGTTGAGGGGTAAAATTACTTTTTTAACCCTATGCTTTGTCCTAAGCTCTCCATTAATCTTTAAATTTTTTATTTGTGGCTTTTGTTTTTTACTTGAATGCCCCACCAAAAATGAGAAATTAGTTAAATAACTTAATAAAAGTAATATTTTTTTTAATACTATAAATCATTTTTATTTACTTATTACATGCCCTTCAGATAAAAAATAAACTAAATAAAATTAAATTAAAAAAAAATTCTATTTTTTTACCTTCTTCTCTTTGTTTATTTTAGAAAATAAAAAGTAATAAAAATATATCATCATAAAATTTGTATATAAATATCTATATATATGACCAACATTGGTACAACCCTTACTATATAATGCTGGAGTTCCATTTGGGAGGTTGGGAGATGTATATATATATATATATATATAAGCAAATAAAAACATTAATAGAGAGTCAGATAAATAAATATAATCATAATAAAGGTATATTTATTTTCTCCTTGGTACTGTCTTGTCATCTTTTCATAATATGCAAAATTAGAAATAAGCTAATTACTTGAGTTCATGTAGCCCCGGCTACCAAAGAAACAAAATTAGAAGAAGCTATCCCACCCATAGGACGGAGTTTTCGATTTTGTTGAGCCCCTAGCAGCCACATAAGATGGACCCCCCACTACCCTAATCTGGTCACTGTGCATCCTCAAGCGTAGTTCTATGTTATTTTTTTTCTCTTCAGTTCTTCCATTACAATTTTGTTTTAGCCGTATCTATCCATATATGATGAAAATTTTTCTTCGATCAAATCCTTGTTTCATAGTATCATACTGTTTGTTTTTGTTTGTATAGTCGAATTGGTTGTGTTTGCTATTTTTATTTTTTCAATAAATTATAGTTTATTCATTTTTTCCGAAAAAAAAATCTAAGTAAAATATAACTTTTTGCAAGTTTATGATAATTTCATCTATTTAGAAGGGTTTATATGCAAACAGCCTAAAAAGAAAAAAAAGCATTTTTATTATAAAAACAAAAAGAAAAATTGATAATAAGACAATTTATAAAAAGACCAACTTACTTTGCATTGAATGAATGTTTCGTTGGGCCCATGCAAGCATATACAATTTTTTAGGGATATGCATGTAATTTTCGTTAGAAGCAAGAATTATTTTCTTCTCTGACTTTTTACGAAAGAAAATAAAAAAAGCAACTATTCACATCAACATACAAATAAAATATGAATAATTAAGTACTTATCATATATTTACTTTCCAAAATTATTAGTTATTTTATGTTTTTTTAAAATATGTTTGGCTAACTCGATTAAGTCAATTATCTCTTGATCTATTAGCACGAGTTTCGTGAGTAAATTATCCGTGTTTTTGCCACGGAGGCGAGTTTAAACCTTAGCTCACATGAGTTGAGGGCACAGTTGAATTGAAGTATTAATTCATCTGTATATGATTTTGATTTAATTTGTTTATTTTATTAATAAATAAATAAATAATTATCTTTAGTTAGTGTTCAAATAAACAAAAAATATTTATCAAAAAAAAAATTAAACAATCAGCTCCAAATATTTTTTATTTAATAAAATTACCCGCAAAACCTAGTATTTTTCATTTTTATCCACAAAACCCCTAAAATTTATTACATTTGATATTAAGCCTATTTAGGTCACCAATGTTAAAATAACAATAAAAAATGAATAACAGTTATATTTTATATAAATATAAAATAAATAGTAAATTTTAGAGGCCAAGTATACGTCCTTTTCAAAACAAAAAAAGAAAATAAAGGAAAAGAAAAACAATTAAGTCTACGTTGGGAAAAATTACACAATCTACTTTATAAAGACATATAGAGACATATAGAGACATAGACCAAAAAACTATCCTATTAACAGTGACCCATTTTATATTTTATAAATAGAAAAACATACTTAAGATTAAAAAACATTGCATTATAATTTATTTTAAAATTATCCCACAATTACCATGCACCGTCGTTACTAGAAACCAAGGGTATTTTGGTAAATAAACATATCAACAAATGCTAATGCTCAGAGGTTAAATATAAAATAAAATCATATAATTTATTTTGAGGGGATATATCATGTATATGAGTGAAAAAAATTGTTTTTTATAAAATGGGACAAGCATGTGTCAAAACGTGTAACGGTATGAAATATATTCAATAAATATATGCATTTTGGAGTTTAATTTTGAATCATTTTTAAAACAAACACCCTTCATAATAGACTCAAATATCAATATACCAAAAAAAATGAGGTGATATATATTATAAAAAATATGGAAAAATATAAAAAAAATCCTTCTCGTTTATTACTTTCATAAAAACAGAGATAGGGTTTTTTTTTTCCAAATAACCTGTGAGTTCCAGATTTGAAAAAAAAGAAATTTTTTTAATAGTATTAATTTGTTTTTATTAAATCATTTGTTCATGTAGAAAGTGTCATGTTATATTTTTATATAAATTAATTTTTAAATAAAATAATTATTTTACACATGTGAGTTAACATCGGTCTAATAACAGTTTTTCTTCTTTTTATAAATTTAAAAAAATCACATATCAGATAATCGGAAAAAAAAAACCTAATCTTTATTGTGAAAAAGTAAAAATTCACAATTTTTGTTTATTGGCACTTTTGTCTAAAAAATAAAGATAAATTGGAATCATTTACTTATAATGGCGCACATATGAAATATAATTAATTATTATATACAATAAATTAAAAGAATAAGGGTATTTTGGTAAATAAACATAAAAATTCAGGTCCCCTTCATCCTTTCACCCCTGCTCTACCCAAACTCCAATTCAGTGACGAAACCAAGAAAAAGAGCAAGAGAAGAGAGTGCGCACAAGTCTCTCTCTCTCTCTCTCTCTCTCTCTCTCTGGAGTTCTTGTGGAATTTTGGATTCAAGCCCCTCTAAAATTCCCTAATTCTCTCCATCTCAAACCCTAGCCACCACCATCTCGATCTCCGTCTCTATCTCCATCTCCATCTATGGCTTCCTCTCCCCCGCCGGATCGGCCTTTGGATGAGTCCATTTTGGTGAGCTACGATGGTGGGGAGCCGGTGATCGATGGCAATGTTGCTGGCCGAGCATCTGCGAAGAAGCCGGCGGCTTGGAGCAAGCCATCGTCAAGCTGCACTTCTGGGGATGTTGGCCCTGTCATGGGTGGCGCCGCCTCCTGGCCCCCTCTCCCGGAATCCTCCCGTTCCTCCCCAAAGCCCTCTCTCTCTGATCCTCCTAAGGATCCATCACCGGTTTGATTTCTCAAAAAAAATTTTTGTTTGATTTTTTTGCTTTTTCTGGATTTTTTTGTTTGCTTGAGCTTGCTTTTACTCTGCTGTGCTGTGCTGTTGTTTGGATTTTGATGATAGCCACCTGTGATCTCTTCTCCCACAAAGAAATCCATCCCTAGCAACTCGAACCCTAACCCTAATTCGCCGAGGAACCAGCCTGCGCTTGCACGGCATAAATCGATGAAGCGCGGCGGCGGAGGCGGCGCTGGTGATGGAGTGAGTAGCAGCAATAGTGGGCCGGTGAATGGTGGGGAGCTGCCACCTGCTGAAGCTCCTCCTGTAGAGGCTGTTAAGGGTAACCACAACGGGGATCATGGGTTTAGAAGCAGTGGGCCTGATCATCAACGCAGCAGCTATGGTGGTGGTCGAAGGGGGAGCAATGGCGGCAATGCTCCCCATCATAACAATTTTGGGCATCGACGAGATCAGGATTGGGGGCATCGGAGTTTTAATGGTAGGGATAGCCATATGCAACCTGTGCAGAATCCACGAGGTGGTGGCCCTCGGCCATATATCAGGCCTGCTTCTCCGGCGGCTGCTACTGTGGCATCACCATTCATTGGGCCACCTCCTCTACAGAGCCAGCCGTATGGGCCGCCTCCTATTGGATTCCCTGGTGAGTTTGGTCTGTGTATTCAATGCCTTTTGTGTCTTGTAATGGGATTTGTATGATTTGATTCATGATATCAATTTTCTCATTAGATATGAACTCTGCGTTGTACTCTATGGCGCCACCTCTTGAGCCTTTTGGTGGTGTGCCTTTTATCACTGCGGTGCCCCAAGCTCTGTATATACCAACTATGGACTCTTCTCATCGTGCTGCATTGTTGAAACAGATAGATTATTATTTTAGGTAATTTGTTAGTTTCTAGTTGGTCTATCTTCCTTTTCAAATTTGATTTTGACTATTTGATATTTTTGTGTGCAACTCTGATGGCCTTTTGTTCTGTTTTTTGTTAGTACTGAAAATCTATGTAAAGATACATACTTGCGGCAAAAAATGGATGAACAAGGCTGGGTTCCTGTTTCTCTGATTGCTGGCTTTAACAAAGTAAGTTAAAATTCTCAAGAATCAGTTTCTGCATAAATTGTATGCTTTGTGTTTGTGGGAGTAGGTCTGCATTGTATGTTATGCTCTATGCTTCTGATCCTTGTTTGCCTGATCTGGACTGTTTTATGATTAACAAAAGTTTGTGACAATAAGTATTGTCATTGGGTATAGAAGACGGTCACTTCACAAGATACGCCAGGAGATAACCTTCGATGGTGAATTGCAATCTATGTATATTGGTCCAGTTGTTTAAGAACTGCAATGTCTTTTATCCACTTCATTTTTATGGTGTGGTGTTATGGAGAATAATTGGTGTTGACTTTTATCAACTTTGTAGTACTTATCCTTGTCAGTTGTCACTCTCATGATATAATTTGCTGGTTCCACAGAAAAATCTTCCAAAGCATAGTGCATCTTATATTCAGTGTAGGCTGATGTTTCTGAAGGCACCAATCTGTTCCTCCACAAATATCTGTCTTTTCTTGTTTTATCATTAGAAAGTATTGATGGTTCCTTATATATCGTTGTTGAGTAAATTTGTCTGATGTTTTGTTTAAAGCATAGTGAAGAACCCTCTTTCTCATTATAAAACAACAGTAAGCATTTCCAAATTTAGTCAATAAACTTCCCTACTATCTAATCAATGGTCTAAGAGGACAGCAAAGATGCTCCATGGTGATGGTACACTATGTGATGATGCTCCTCAATCGTTTAATTAAATATAGTATGTTAACTTCATTAAAGTTATGGGGTTTAACCAATATTTGCGATATTTAGCTTATTTTTAATCTTCTAACAAGTTAGCAAATGTTTCCTAGTTTCTTAAAGACAGTCTTATTAGCTTAATTGTTTGTACATGTTAGTATGGGTTAATCATATTCACCCTTAGAATTTTAGGTTTACACTTAGGTCATATATTATGTTTCACTCCTAAGAAAGTAATGTTCTCATCATTTGCGTAGTTAAGACATTGATTGGATATCATCACTCTCATGTCAGCATGCAATTTCTCTTTTTCCTATCTTCAATAAACATAGGTTTTCTTTGTAAATTCGTACACTATTGTAACCTTTTCTACTCCGTTGAACTAGGTTTGTTTCTTTGGTTCTGTTGGTAATTCTTGTTAGCAGGGGAAATGCCAATTATCACTTTGATTAAGTTTACTGGTCTGGGATAATTCTGAATGTGAAGCATTATAGATAATAAAATTTGTCTAATTTAATATAATAACATGCCTTGAAGTACCAGATTGCATAGCATCAGAGAATAGACTATGAATTATATTTGGACCAGCTCACTCCCTTCACTTCTTTTAGGGTGAAATGTAACTGGAATTGGATATTTAGTCAGATGCCTGGTTCTTTAAGGTCACTTGTTTTATTATATGTCTGTTGGCAACAAACTTGCCAGAGTTTCATATATAAGATTCCATTCCCTTGGATGAAGAAGTTGCTTTGTTCCTGTTCTTGACATAATTAGCAAATAAATAAGTATAAATATGAATGTTATCATTCTTCTCCTATGAAGTCAAAAACCCACATGTAAAATCATCATTCCAACTTATTTCAACAACGAACATATCCTAGAAATTCCAACTTATTCTAACAACAATCAAACATGTTCTAAAAGATTCTTTTTTTTCCTTTTACTTGTAGGAAGTTCATAAGATTTGTATATACTCTTGAATCAGATTCTTCTTGTTGTGCTCATATCATATGGAGATCTTAAATAATGGATTAACTTTCTTAATGATTGTGGCATCACTGGAAATCAACTGTGATTTTCTAGTGATTGCATCATCATTTGTTGGTCATCACTAATTTGAATCTTCCCTTGATATCATGGGTTGTTTTGCATGCTGAACAATGCATGACATTTGGCTGAGAGTGAATTCTCAAGCTAATATTGAAGTTCCAAACTTGATTATTTTTATATTAACATTTTATTTGATTGCTGGCTTCAAAAACTGGTATGCTTTGGCCTAATTGCATGACCTACATGGGGTACCATATTTATGATGTTCCTATGATGTAGATGGCTGCATTCCTTGATTGTTTCTTTTTAGATGCTGTCAATACCTCACTAAGCCTAAGTGAGGATCCGTCTATATTTTATGACTTTAAAGGAAGGAAACAACATTATTACGGTTAATGGGGTGGTAGAGGATCAAGCAAAAAGTTAGATATACAAAGTCTTAAAATTAATTTTTGGATTTAATTGTGGTTGAGGGCAAGCTCCCCATTAAGGTTTTTGAACTTGATTGCTTGTTGGCTTGATGTTTGGGAATATTACACCATAATAATCTTTGTCCTATTAATCACATCTGGCCAAGTTAAGGTAGCTGTTGGACATGACTAGAAAATAAAATAGTTTTATTATTGTCGTATGTGTTTTGTAAACCGTGGACAAAACGCACAACGTCCCACTATTTGGGGATCAATGATCCTTATTATAAACCAAAAAGTGCCAATCTTTTATAGGACAGTGTTAAAAAGAAATAGATTGATCCCTGTAGACTTTGACATTTGAATTTAGGGTAACTAGATATGATATATATATATATATATATATAGATAAAGCATGTAAATTGTATTAAAATTCAAATTAAAGAAAAATAAAATTCACAAAATCTTTGAGGATTTAAAGATTAGAAAGATATTTACAAAGATAAGAAAAGGATACGTCTATCTTTTAACAAGACTATTTAGAGTAGAACTATAAATAAAGCATATAAATTATATTAAAATTCGAATTAAAGCCAAATAAAATTCACAAAAATCATCAAGAATCAAAATATAGAACGAATGAGGTAGATTCGAGGAATAGAACATTAAGATTGAAAATCAAACTAAAATTTAAGAAGGAATTCTCAAGTAGAAAATATGTCGAGAGGCTAAAGAAAAATTGAGAACTCATAAAGTATTGGATTGGAATGTAAAGGAGAGAGACGCTGGCTGAAGGTCAAGAAGAGAGGAAAACACAAACTCAAGATGAACTAGGCTAGGTTGAGGCCAAAGAAGACATGTAAAGATGGAACTCAAGGTAGAGGCTGGCAAGGGTAAGAAGAAACGACCATGTATCACCGCCCCATCTCCCCTATGCATCATTTAAAATTTTCAAATAATTTTGATAATAATATTTTAATTATTATTCAAAAGTAAATATAAATAAAGTTGAGTGCTCTTCGCCATATTAAAACAAAAGACAAAAGAGATATTTAGTAATGATAAGGTGTGTTTCTAGATTTATTGTGGGCTGCCGCTCAAGTTAGATTCAGGTGGGAAAATTTAATAATTCTTTTTGTGCTTGTCGTTATCTAATTTTGTCCTTTTGGACTCTACTTGCTTCGGCTCTGGCTTATTTGTTCAAAACTGTTAGACTCATGCTTGATAGATATATGGGCTTGTCTTCTGATTCTCTGAGCGGGGTTGTTACTGAGTTTTGGCTCCGTTGTATTCATTCAAACTATTTTACATTCATCTTGTCTCCTATCATTCAAGTGATTGGGGACAATTAGGAAATGAGGAAGTGAAGTAGAAATCAAGGAAATGAGGGGTGAAGTGGAAATTGAAGAAAGTGGGGAACGAAAAGAAAAATAAGTGAATAGGATGATGTAATAAAAGGTAGGTGGGGTGGGGAATGACAAATGGAAGTAAATGAAAAGGAAAATAGCACATGAGCATCTGCGGAAGTACTTTTTATTGTGCTAAGGATTTATTTTTGCAGCATAATATCAAAGGGATGTATTGCTTTAAAGCATTTGTTGCTGTTTCACATTGATTTTGTGATATCTTGTTTGCCCTTTATTTAAAGGGTACTAGTTTTCTTTACAATTTTAAAGAAACTAGTTCTTTTTGGATGCTTTATTTGTCTTTTTTTGTGATTGATTTGTTTTGAACTTGTTTAAAGTTAAATATAATGGTACTAATAATGGTACTGACATTCTTTACAAGACTGTTATGACTGATGTTCAGGTGGCTTATGCCCATATATATGTCAGTGTATCGACATTTATGTATGTGTGTATCTGTGTGTGTGCACATCTCTTTCTGATCTGTTTTTCTATATTTACCTGTTTATGATTTATTTTTTCAAACATTAGGTTTTATTTCTGATGGGAAGAATAATTCACTGGAAGATTTTTAACATCTCGAGAGAAAGCAGTGAAAGAACTTTAATGCTCCTTCTTGTTTTCCACATTATGGCAACTTAACTTTATTTAATTTGTCTAGAAACACATTAAGTGCATCTACTTTTGAGGATGCATATACATTGGTCCCCAGATACTTGTGTATCTTTCCATATTATTAGCCTTTTAACATACCCTTAATTTGAAATATCACTCCAACCTTGTATGTCAGTTAGAGAAACTTCTTTTCAAACTGTTGCGGTGAAGATAGCAACATCTGATCCTCTATTTTGAATATAAATGTAGCTTGATTGTGCCCTTGTCAACATCTTCCCTGATTAAGTGATGACAATTGTCTATGTGCCAGGGGCAATGCTAAAACTAGGTTTTTGGACAGTAATCAAGGTCAAGATAAACTTCTCCGATTATTACCTTAGACGAGAGTCACTCAACCTTTCCTGATGATTGACATTCTTTAGTTTCTTGGACAATCATAAAAACAACTTTATTCCCATGCAAAACACATCCAGATGTACTTCTTCTATCATGGATTTAGCTTGTTTATTTACTGTTTAAACCCACTAGATCATTGTTTTTTTTTCTCTACCTGCCTGTTACAATATACCATAGTGCTTGTTTCCTTGTGTATATCTCAAGATTCTCTTTGTTGCTGTGAAATGGATGCTGATAGTGTCACTTATTAATCTAGAATAGAATACTAATAAGATGAACTACAATGAGCCTTGTGTTTGTGAGATAAAGCAGAGGTCATACATACATATATTAGTCTTTGATAACTACTCTTTCATCTGCTCTAGGGAGATCTGCAACCAACCATGTTGAACTTTTTCAATAGATTAGTAGCATACTTATGAGGTAAATATAATTCCTTTTTCTTGCTTGATTTGTGTCCCCAAAAAATACTTGTGATCTCAAAATCTTTTGTATTTCAAATTGACTCATAATACCCCTATTAAAGTAATTTATTGCCACATGTACAATAGCTTAATTGTATCTTTATACAAAGGGAAGGGTATAGACTGCAGAATCATCTGATTCTCTGCAGAAGTTGCTTGAAAGCATTTTTTCATTCAATGTGTTCCTAATTATGTCTAATATATATATATATATATATTCTTTCTACAGATTTGTTCTATTGCCCACAGGTTTGTAGTGTGATCTCTCTCTTCATCTTCCTTTCTTTGCAATATTCTAGGAAGGCTTTGAAAGTGAATTCTTGATCTCAATCTACTCTCAAGGTTTTTGTGTCTTTTACATTTCCTTCCTACATAGGCTTTCAATTAAATTAACAAGAAATTCTTCTGATTTATGCTGAAAAAGTTGCTTCATATTATACTTGTAAGTGTAATCATCCAGACAATATGTAGTCGCAATTGTCAAGAGAATTGATCATGTTTGATAAAAATGCCAGCATGTACAAGTTCTAGGCGTGTCAACGCTTGTGCATTTTGCCATTCCTGTGCCCTTTGTCCTCTCTTTTAATTTGATTGTGAGCTGTCCAGCAGCTACACTCACGTCAACACGTATACCTTTTTAGGATTGAAATGACCATATTTTAATACCACGAACTATGCTCATCCACGTTTTCACATATAAGCATTGTCTTCTTGTTTGACATGTTGAATGGATATATTCAATTGGGAAAATCTTCCAATGGCCTTGTCCTTGCCTTCCAAGGTTCTAGGGTAAATTCTTTTATTCACTAAATGTAGCATAGTAGATTAGCACCCTTCCACACATTCTTCTTGTGCCATTTTGGTTTAGCACCTCTAGAAGAGGATTTCTGTTATGGTTGTTTATTTTTCTTTGATCTTGTGAGATGAAGGTCTCTGCGTCTGATTGGCTGGTATTCATAGTATTCTCAATAAAAAATAAATAATAAAAATAAATAAATAAAATAAAATAAAAAATGGAACTTGACTTAGAATGTGTTGTAATTAGGTGATGAGATTTTCAGAATCTGAGATTCAACTTTACCTTTAGAACTTTCTGAGGCCACCTTATGGGAGGTGGAAGTGATTCACCAGAAGAATTTTTTCAATTAGTAGAAAGGATCTGTATAGGAAGTGTATTGGTCAAGCACCTCCATTATAGTGGTTTCTGCGTTTTTAAACAGTATAAAGTTTCTTTTTATTGCTGTGATGGAGCACCAGAGTTCATTTACTTTTGAGTGCATAAATATTAAAAATATGTTATGGAAAATATTAATTCTCAAACATATGCAGTTAACCTATAACACTTGCTGGTTATGAATTAAAATGTGAAATTCCTCTGGCCTCATCTAATTTAATATCTAATAAAAGAGACTCTGGTAATCACGGGCTAGTTTTGGTAATAAACTGATGCAAACCAAAGTCGTAGACTTTTAACTGTGTTATGCCCTTGTATCTTGGACATGTTTATTTCATGTCATGCATACTTACTTTGATGCCAATGTTAATGGCTCGATTGCAATTTTGTGCAGGTCCAACAGTTGACAAATAACATACATTATATTCTGGATACAGTGCAGTATTCGACAGTAGTGGAAGTGTAGTATCTCGTAAAATTTATGCAACGCAAAAATTTATATGCCTTTTATAAAGTGTACACTTGTTTTGTGATATGTTACGTAGTTTACTGAATCATTCAGTACATAAATGTAGATAAAAACCTACAAGGGAGGTCAACTGGATCTTTTTGGATCGCCTCTCAGATACGTGATTTTGTTATGATGCATCTGAATGCAGGGTGACAGAATAAGGCGGCGCAATGATTGGATGAATTGGATGCTTCCCCAGCCTAACTATGACACTCTTCCAATTCACATGCAAGGTATCAGTCTAGAGGATGGGGTTACTAACAACAATAGCAGGAGAGGTTCAACTCATGCTGCACTCTCTCTTAGTCGATCATCATCGGGGAACCTCAATGAACAATCACAAGTTGGCCGTGACCCTTTGGTTGATGGGAATTTTGGTTACACTGATAGGCATCTTAGGTCCGCAAGAAGCTTGAGCAGAAGCTGACACTATTATGAGCATGGAAGGGCTTGCATGGAGAGATGAGCTTGTCAAGAACAATGCCAGCCACCAATTGTGATCAGGGAAGTGTTGGTTTCTCAAAGGAATATAATAATAATTAAAAAAAAAAAAAGAATCAAGACAAACATCAAATAATAAGATACATAAAAGGATATATCCAGTCTTGCCGCTACTATTACCAAGGGCTTGTATAGTTTGTTTCGGTTTCGGTTACTGCTTTTCGACTGCTATGCTGCTGGACCATTCCTCAGCTATTTTTTTTTGGTTGCAAGCCTCCAAATTTTTGGGGAGGATCAGAACTCTACTGGGGGTTTTATTCGGAAAGTTGGAGGGAAGAGGGATGGAATTGGTAGAACCTTGACCGAGATGCAATCTTTTATCATCCTCATCTTATTATATGCCTTGCTGTTTCTTTTTAGTATTTTCTCGCTGTGTATGTGCTTCAATAAAATTCAAACAAAAGACTTGTGATATTATTATATCATAATACTGAACTTGCTTATATATATATATATATATATTATATGTGTGAACCTTTTAGGTATTAAAGGAGTGCATCCATTATGAATCTGATATTTGTAACTGGTTCACTTTGTTTGTATGTGAACATTTTAAAAATGTTTTTGTTGCAGTTATGGCCCACTAATTGGCTTCCTTTGTTTCCAGAGTCATTGGAGATATGGCCATACTTTGTGTCAGTACCAAAATGTCAGTTTGTTCTGATAATGGACACAATCATGGAGATTTTATTTTTGAGGGTTGGATCTTGTGTGGTTGTTGAATTTTTGCAAAATAATATTTTTGTTGTCTAGTGCCTGAAGCACTGACCATCTTACATTTAGATTTTGCTTTTATTTATTCTGCATGTGAAAAAAATATGTCAGACCTGGATCATGGGAGCCACACTAACCCAATATATATATGATATATAAGTAATTGTCAATTTTTATGTGGTTGATTTTTAACATTTTATTTATTTATTTATTTTGCTTTTCATACACAACAATTATGCCTTATCCTGTTGTACTGCTAACCACAAAAGAATATTCAATGGTGTTCCCACAATGGTATTAAACATGAAAGGAAAAATGGCAAGTTTTGTTAGGACATGGCCCCCCACCCCTGAATGTCTCTTTGTTGCTGAATTATTCAATCTGAAAGTGATATTGGGACTTGTCTTGGTACAAAATATATTGTAGTTTTGCATTAGATTTCAAGTTTGTAGGGCCCCAAACCAAACACAATTTATAAGCATCCACTATCACTTTTCCTCTGCCAAAATCTCATTGTAATCTCTTATCTCTATATATATATGATTTAACATCAACAATTCTAGTGTTGCTAGTCCTCAATGTTTTTCTTCTCTCTCTTTTGTCTTCTCATATCATACTCAATTATTATTATTATTATTATTATTATTATCATTATCACTTAGGATCATAAAGATAATTTTTCATTTTTGTAGAAATGAAGAAAGCAGGGAAAGTGGAGGTGGACTCCATATGATGAAAATAGTAGAATGTCATTTTTAGCCATTTAAAGTGGAATTGCAATTGGAAGTTTTTTTTAAAAAAAAAAATCAAAGTATTGCAAATTTAATTTAATTTTTATGTTGATTATTTTTTGTCATACTTTAATTTATATTAGGCAACTTTAATAGGAGTTTTATGAGGGGTTTATTGGAAGCTTATGAGTGGTTAGCCCTCCATGAGGAGGTTTAATCTTCGATAGGCACGTTGGTTAATGTGTGAGCCCGACTTATTTCTTGTACCCAAAATTAAAAGTGATTAGGACCCTCGCTAAATAAAATTTTAATTCGATAATTTTTATTTTTATCAACAATACGTAACTTCC
>NC_052484.1:14835480-15002471 GCF_009730915.1 Dioscorea cayenensis subsp. rotundata
TAAACATTTTATTATTGCTAACTTTAGTATTTACCGTTTAACCTTATTCATACCGCTTAAATATTTTGTTCGCTTAATTATATATTCTATAACGCTTAAATATATAAAACACCTCGCTTAAACATAGTTTTATAGTTTAAATGAATGATCTCGTCAATTGTTTGGTTTACACATGTTAGTTCCCACACGTTCCTAATGTCAAGAATATTTGTTGGGGCCAACCGACGGACGGACGCCATCGCTTCCGTAACCACTGCTCGAAAGCGTGATGAGAGGGCGCTTCATCGTGGCGCCGGGCCGGACGCCGCTCTCCTACTCCACCCCACCATCGCCATGCGACGCATCTCGACGCCCGGAGAAGCCTCTCACTCCCACGCAGATCGTGTCAACTACCACGACAACGACAGCCTTCGACCACGGCAGCCCCTCCACCGCACAGCTAATCGCAGGACATCATGAAGATGTCATCGCGAACTCTGCGCAGATGCCGAGAGTGACGTATCGAGCCGTTGCTGCCGTAGTCGCAGGCGCCGCTGAAGCGACGCTTTCACACCCAATCGGGCAGCGCTTAGTCGCAAACCGAATCGGCACTGACTAACGTAGGCGCCGGAATTCGACTGTTTACGCGACATCATCGGGAAGGTCATTCCAAGGCGCCGCCATTCTAAGCTGACTACGCGAAAAGAGGAGAACAACATCGCTTCGCCTCCACCGCCGCACGACGATGAAATAATAGCAACACCATCGCGGCCGACGACAGCATCGAAGTCTGCCGCCGCTGACGATACGGCCACGACGCGCGAGGACGTGTCAGACGACGCGCGTTGCCGCACATTTATTGAGCAGGTCGCCGATCTCTCTTTCGATGAAATCGCGACTGGAACCGGCCGCCGAGACTGCATCAAAAGATGGACACAACCGAAGATCAAGAACAAGTTAAGCGCGTGGTTCCAACGACGCATGCGCGTCACCGCCACGGCCGAGAAGATCGTCAACTGCCGCCGCTGCCGCGTCGGTACGATCAAGCAAACCAAGTCAGCAGACACAATCCCACCACAACAAAGAACCACGCCGGCGAGTGCTTTATGCCGATGCTTCGCCAAGCCGTCGCTCCGCATCGGTGCTTTATTAATCAAATCCCACAACAAGAACAAACCATGCTGTAAGGACGTAGTCTCGCAATGGCGATGCCGCTCACCATCGCCCCGCATCGAAGGAAAATCGTCAGTGAAGACCCCGACCGAGCAACGAGGAGATGATCAAGGCCAATCAAAAATCGACCGCGCTGACTCGGAAAGCTTTTTATTCGAAGAAGAAGAAATGGGTTGGCTCGAGTCGTCTTTAACCGTACTGTAGCAGGAGTCGATGAGGATCTTCCTCAACCCGCTCTCATGTGGATTCGGAGTAAGCGTAACGCTTTTTATGATATGTGTTTAAAAGAGTTTCTTATAGTGTTTAACTATTACCTAATAGTGTTTAATACCTTTATGTTGTCATTTAAGTTTTTCTACTTATCGTTTAATTATATATAATATCATGTAACAATTGATAATATCATTTAAATATTTACAATATGAGTCTTATTATATACATTATCGTTTAACCTCGAATGTATCGCGTGTGGAAGAATGACGCTGTCAGACCCTCACCGTGACAGTGATTCTGCACTTACTTGCGGGGAAGGAGATGGTCATGATGATGTGATGGGCGCTTTCGATGCATAATACAAAAAGTCGCTGAGCAAGAGAGCCATATCCTTACAAGGCGCGCCTCCATCACCAGAGACCGCTTCTTACTGTTTATATCAGCGGGGACGATGCACATGACACAATTATGGCTATGATCGGGGATGTTGTGCGCAACCTGCATGAAGTTCAAATTCTCATCCTCCCGATAATCATGAATGGCCACTTCCATGTCGTCGTCCTGGACAATGATAAACAAGAATACGGGCATTATTCTTCATGTCAGGAGTCGCGATAAGGATAGCGTTGGACATGGTAAGTTTTTTAATTATGTCCGATTAATATCTGTTTGGTATTTAAATTGGTATTCTAATCTCGACTTGCATATCTCGACAGCGTCATCTATTCGACCTTTGTGTCGATATGGAGTTAAGCGGTCGTGACAGCAAAATACCCAGCTCTAGTGCGCACGAAACCCCACGCCAAAAACAAGGAAGCGTCGATTCGCGCCACGTCGTCATGCGGTTTATCGAGCAATTCATCGTGGGGTGAGAAGTTACGGCTACCGCAGCATGACGTTCCTTACCAGTTACGGTATGTTACCGCATACTTAAGGAGGGCGGCGGCGTCCGTGACAAAGGGGTCGTCACAAGCGGGTTAAATTTTGTTTTTGAATAACATGTCACATATATCCTATCATCAATTTTGTTTTCAAATGTAAATCTGGACAAATTCAATTCATTGTTTTCGTGTTCGAAGAACATGACTTGTATATCTTAATGTAATTTTTGTTTGTTTTGAATTGTAAAGCAGGTTAAATTCCATTCGGTTTTATTTCATTGTTTAATTTACGTTGTAATTGTGTACATTTCACTTTCATTGTTTAAATATACTATATATCGTTTAAACATCAGTTTTAAATATTTCAAATTACGGTGTACCCGTTTAAAATAACACTGTCTCTGTTTAAATAAATGCACTCATTGTTTAACTAAATATGGAAAGTTGTCCATCAATACACAATGTTTCTCTTTAGAAACAATGTTTCTCTTTAGGAATATTTCAGATTAAAGGTATGTTACCCGCATACGTAAGGAGGGGAGGGCAGCCTGTACAAATTCAATTCATTGTTTTTGTTTTCGAAGAACATGACTTGTATATCTCAATGTAAATTTTGTTTGTTTTCAATTGTAAAGGCGGGGTTAAATTTCATTCGAGTTTCATTTCATTGTTTAATTTACGTTGTAGTTGTGTACATTTCCGTTTCATTGTTTAAATATACCATATATCGTTTTAAACATCGAGTTGAAATATTTCAAATTACGATTGTATCCGTTTAAAAATAACAATGTCTACGTGTAAATACATTCAATTCGTTGTAAAAGAGTATGAGTTTAAATGTGGAAAGGTTCCCATCAATACACAATGTTTCCACATCATCGTCGGTTTATTAACAATGCCTAGTCAGGGCTGACAGCTTTTCATTGCAAAGATCGTCGATTGTCGGATCGGATGGCTGGCGCAGGCTGCAATGTAACTTCGCGGGACATCAAACGCTAGCGACTCGATCCTCTTTCGTCTGGGCCGCCTAGGTCTGCCTTCTAATCAGCAGGGGTGCATGAAGCGAAGCTCACGATTTCCGTCGAGGCTGTCATCGTCGGGTATGGGAATATAGCTTCCTTGTACGCCCGATTTGTAATTGTCGGCGGTGAAGTACCCGCTAATAAATCGATGTACGTTGGTGTACATGCTGCATTATTGCTGCTGCAAGCATGTTTGCAAGGGATACCATAAACTTGCCACCCGTAGCACGAACAAGTTCGATGGCGAGATCCACGGAGTTCTTTGCATTGGTCGATCACTCCGTAGCGATCATTGACACGACGACCAACACGAAGATTTCGGTCGTCCTCGACAATGATCTCTAACTCGAATGTATGTCCGGGCATAAGTGGGTCTCCCATTTGGTCGCTTTGCTCACGCCGGTTACATAACATGCGCATCAACTTGAACACGGCAAATAAGGTTAAACAAAGGCGGTGATGGTTAAATAATTCGTCAACATGTTTAAACATTATTGTAATTATTTAAAGCGAAATGATTAATATTTAAAAGTCGGACAAGTGTAATTAAACAAAGATTGAGAATATTTAAAGGGTAATACTAAATGTTAAGTGTAAACTAACATTCGCAGACCTTATGGAGTCGACCATTTTTCACATCGGTAAATGACTGAGCTTCCTTGATCCAAGCATTGAGCGACTCGCGTGACGTTCGAATACATCTCACCCCAGCGATCACCTCCCGAGCGGATAATTCGACCAATGTGCCATATCCGATTTATTAATCAACCGATGATGAGCTTGGGTGATATGGCCTGCGGTTCATTCACGGTATCATCGAAATCTTTAGCCGTGGATGCCCACGCAATGCGGAGCATATAGACCGGCACTCCTCCCTCAATGCCTTCCCAAGTCCGACATTGGCTTTCATAAAATTGGCCTCCAAATGTCGAGAGGCGATGCATGTGGCGAAGAAGGGAAGACTCTCGCAATTGCGCTCACAAGGCCCTTGGACCCGTCCGAGCACGAAGGTAATTATCTCATGATAATCTCCACCTCGTATAAGGCATCGCCTAACTTAGATATGAACCAAGTCCAATTGGCATCGGTCTGCGTTGTCGACTATCACCGAAGGCGGCGTGGAAAAACCATTGTTACCATCTTTCCTGTGGCACGCAGTGAGTGTACCCGATATTTTTCCAAGGAGGTGGGTACCATCGAGAAAGCAATGACGACTGCAAGCCCTCTTGAATCCCACAATACACGCCTTGAAAAGAAAAGAATGCACGTTTAAAATGATCACCGTCTCTCTCCACGATCGCTTAGTCGTCGGGATTTGTCTCGACCACCTTATCCACATACCAAAGCAAAGCAGTCATAGTTGGAGATGTCATTGCCGTCGAGGACCACCCGGGCATGCTCTTTTTCCCAACCAAGCTCGCTTGTATGGTATGTGGACACCATGTTCGACAACATGTCCCTCGAATGTCGATGGCCTTGTACGAGGGGACTGCCGCGAGGTTCCGAATCACTCGTGCGCTAACTCATTTTTGGGCGCTTTTCGGATGTGACGCCCGAACCTATGCCACCACCGCAAGTGTGTGGCCAGGTTGATTGTCTTGATTACGAAAGTATTTTTGTTATACTCTTTTGATGCATGAAGGCGCTAGCGACAGACCATCGGCAGCGCATTCCACTGTCACTCCGATGTTTTTCGTTTCTTTATGAATTTGAAGTCAAAATTCCTTTTGATTGCATGATTTGAAGTACATCCACTGAAATGTTAGACACCGTCAAAAGCGTTGTCAATATCCAACGACAACACTTGAGAATGATCGGCGAGGAAGGAAGACATCCCACAGCGTCGAGGGTCGCATGGGGATGAATGGGAGCACTCGCAGAATCGAATTCCGCCAACACTTGATCGAATGAAAAGATCAATATGTTAAGCGAGAGAATATAATGTTTAGCGATAATGACAATAGTTAAAGCGTTAAATTAAATACTTAAGCAATTAACTAATAACGTAAAGGACTAGTATGATATGTTAACCAGATGACGGACATATTTAAACAATAATGACCCCGCACAAGCTGGAATAATTAAAAGAAAAAGAACTTACTAACGAGTAAACCTCGTTTTCATTAGGATTCGGCAATGGCACATTTTTTGTCTCGACGACAAGATCAACTACGAGCACATTTGAAGATGGAGTGGGACGTGACACATCCATTGGAAGTCAACATCGTTTTCTATTGGACAAACCGTTTTTATATCTATCCGGTGTGATGAACTTAACCCCGACAAGAGAAACTTGAGACCCCATCGCTCACATATCTCAGCTAACACCAATTCCTAAGAAGTCTGAGCCGTGAACATTAGCACTCTTCCCTCCCCGTTGAATCTAGCAATACCACAAAAACACTCCATAATATATCGATTGAAAAACCAAATCGTACAAACCAAATGAAATGAAGAACAAAAAGAAGACGAAGAAGAAGAAGTAGAAGATGTAAAGAACAAACGCGATCGAGAAAGGCAAACAAAAAAGTGCACAGTTGTATGCATAGAGGTTAGACTAGGCGTGATGTGATTGGGCGGTATTTTTTTCCCTCCATCCCAAGGGCAAAAAGGGAAATATATGTCACTGTCGCGAGGAAGACATATTGTCATCGTTCGAATGAAAGTTCTCAACTCAACATGAGTCTCTGTGTAAACGTCAAGTTTTTATGTTTAAAGCAGATACATATAGTGTTTAAAAATAACGGTTAGCTGTTTAACTAAAGTCTATATCATGTAAATAATATGTTATTGTTTAAATTGAATGCTTTTCACTGACATCAGCGTTGCTAGATGGGTACCTCTCGAGTCATTTCGTTTAAACATCTTTACGTATTTTTCTTAAACACCGTTGTCATTGTTTAAAGAGTAACTTGAGTATTGTTTAACTTTTTTTCTATTGTTTACAATGAGCGTTTTTTTGTTTCCCACATTGTTTTTTTACTAGGTCTCGTTTAAATTTTTAGAAGTTCACGATCAAATACGATTGTTTCGTTTTATTTATAAAAAGATTTTACAAGATTTACAACATTTACAAAGATTTAAAAACATTTACAACATTTACTAACGTCCGCTCGGACTTTGGACACTCACGACTTGACCCTCGTATAACTGAAACAAGTGTACATGCATTCGAATGCTCACAGCGGTTTGCATAACAAGCGCATCAACTTGAACACGCAAAAGCGTACAACATTAAAAAGGTTAAACAACACACATTCATGAAAAAGCGACTATTAATCAATGTGTCATGAGTGGGACTTAAAGCGAAGATCCCGATAGTTAAACATAGAGCGTAATAGTTGTACAGCGGCGTCATTTTCTTAAAGCGGTAATGAGAAAGTCTCAAGTGGTAAATGTCAACCCCGTCTTAAAGGATGTTTCTGATCTCCCTCCTCTAGAGAATCCTCCGCAATCACGCATGATCGTGAAAAACTTTCTTTTCTTACCCAAGTCGAAATGCTCTCTTAATTGCTTTCCCGTCATCCATCATTGGAGAATCCTCCGCATTCGAGGCGATTATGAGAGGATTTCGGCTAAAGCGGAAAAAAAGATAGTTTAACTAGTTCGGTGATTACGGCTAATTGATTCTCAAGATAAGGAAAAAGGCTCACGAAACATCCTTTCAGATAGAGTGGTTGTCCATGGGAAGAGGAGGAGGAGGAGGAGGAGGATGATGATGAGGACGACGAGGAGTGGTTGTCCATGGGGAGGGTTCTTCCTGGTTATTTATGGTGTGAAGTCCACAAGGAGGTCGACTCTTCATATCCGAGAAAAAGTTAAGCGACGAGTGGCCGACATTGGTCGATGAGAACGAGCGGGTGTTCGGAAATTTATATTACCGTGCATAAGAATTAATGCCGTCATTAATTCTTATCGCGCGGGATACTCATAACTCTTGCCACCCGCCACGTGCCACCGCCAACAATTCGGATCAAAGCGAAAAAGATCACCGTTTTACGCAGAGACTTTGAGAATTTACACGTTAATATGAATAGTTATACATGTAAAGATAATGTTAAAGCGGAGATGGCAAGTATTAAAGCGGATATGACAATTATTAAACATATTAGTAAAAATATTTAAGCGGATAATAGCAAATAGATAACCATAAAGCGAGAAGAACTTTACAACGAAATGAACTCGTCGTAATTCTCTGTTCTTCTCGTCAGTAATACTAACTTTACAACCATAAAGCGAGAAGGCGACAATGGCACATGCTCGCCTCGACAATAAAAATCGACTCATGTCTCATTTGAAGATGAAGTGCACTTGACCAATCCGATGGAAATCAATTTCATTTTACATTGAGAAACCGATTTATATATTTTCGGGTATGATAATGAGGAGAACAACAAGATGTAATGCAACTCCTTGGCATTGTCTATCGAAACCAAGCTGAAAGCCCTTCGAAAAGGTTGAACATGATGTGATTTGGCACTTTCCTTTCCCACCATTTTCGAGGGCCAAAAAAATGGGATTTCACAACATGGACCCATTTGAAGTGAACGGTAGGGGGTAAAAGGGAAGTTAAACACTAACGGAAGGGCTGTCCGGGGTGTGTAAAAGTAGGAGGGGGTTTTTGAGAAGTTTTGAAAATTACGAGGGGTGAACAGTAATTTTCCCAAAAAATTATTTACTTATATCAAATTCAATTTATTTATTAAATATGCATCATATATAATTAAAAAGGTAAAACTTTCAACTTAATCAAATACTCTTTTCAATCCAAACTGATTTATTTTACATAATAAAAATAATAATAACAAATAATTTTGTCAGATTTTTAATAAACATATATTTTAAATTATTTTTTTTTATCATAAGGAGTGAGATCCTAGAAATACTCCGGGGATGAGGATGAGAGCGGAAACATAGTTCTCCCCTATTAGGGAGTCGGGAAAGGGGATTCCTTATCCCCATTCCTGGTGGGGGTGAGGATGGGGAGAGTCCTCCTTGTCTCCGCTCTCCCCGTTACCATCTCTATTAAATTTTTTTTTATTAATTTCTATATTCAACTGTTAAATAAGTTTCCAAATATTGCAATTTTGTTTGCCTTAGTTTTGAATATATTTTTTCCTTTATTTCTGTTTTTTTGAACATTTTTATTTATTAATCTTTAATTCATTTTTTTTTAATTTTTGATTTTTGATTTTTTTTGGAAGAAATGTGGCCAAATCACATGTTAGGGGCATGCACTTTGCTTGAAGTGAGGTTCGAACCCACTTCCTTGATAAGGACATGAACACCCTATGCAGGTAACTCGATGCCAATAGATCAAGAGGTAGTTTGTTTTTGAAATTTTTTTTAATGTTATATTCTATCCTAATGTATTTTGATACAAGAACTTCTTTGGAAAAATTAATACTGTTATAAATTCTTGATGTTCTATTTTGTCTTGATTTATATTCTAAATCTTTTGTGAGGGATATTTATTGGTTATGAATAAAAAAATATTGATATTATTTATTTATTTATTTGAAAGTTAAAGATAAAGTAAACTAATCATTTTTACACTTTATATGTTATATTGTAATGTTACATCAACTATTTTCAATCTAAAGTACATAATATCATTTAAATATACTGAAATACATCAAAATTTATTAAAAATAAACATCTTACATCAAATATATCCAATATGTATGTTGTGTTCCACTGTAATATATATATGAATGAAGTTTATCAAAAAATAAAAATAAATTTTTAAAAATGCATTTTGTCTAGAAATGTATGTACATGTGCATTAATTACTTGCCACACGTTTGTTTTTTTTCCTTGCTATACAAGTCCAATCTTAAATTCTTACATTAAATACACAACTGAATATTCTACTTTTGAATTGCCAAGAATTGAATGTTATTTTTCAATTTTCTAGATGTTTTATTATTTTTTTCACCGAAAGTAAACATTCTCTAGTCAACATTGAATGGTTAATATGCCAAATTAGATGTTGATTAGTGTATGCTTGGTTTGAACCATGATTAATTCTATTATTCAAATTTATTCTTTTTTCAAGTCACAATTATTGATCTCAACTTCATTTTCTATTAATACTTTAACCGGAACCAAATTCAGTCTCATCGATATTAAAATTAATAAAGTTAATTTAATGGATTACTCCTTCATTTTTAAATAAGTAATATTTTAGAAAATAAGATATAATTTTGAAGTTTTTCAAACTTAACTTTTATTTAATAAAATTTTATAATTATCAGCCACCTTTATTATTTTTATTTTTCATTTTGAGGTGAGATATTAATGTTACTTAACTATAATAGTGAATTGATGGGCTAATAATTACAAGCAATTTGATTAAAAGAAGTATTTTAATCAAATACTTTACTATTTGAATGGTTAATATGCCAAATTGGATTGTTGATTAGTGTATGCTTGGTTTGAACCATAATTAATTCTATTATTCAAATTTATTCTTTTTTCAAGTCATAATTATTGATCACAACTTCTTTTCTATTAATACTTTAACCGGAACCAAATCCAGTCTCATCGATATTAAAATTAATAAAGTTAATTTTATGGATTACTCCTTCATTTTTTAAATAAGTAATATTTTAGAAAATAAGATATAATTTTGAAGTTTTTCAAACTTAACTTTTATTTAATAAAATTTTATAATTATCAGCCACCTTTATTATTTTTATTTTTCATTTTGAGGTGAGATATTAATGTTATATAATTATAATAGAGAATTGATGGGCTAATAATTACAAGCAATTTCATTAAAAGAAGTATTTTAATCAAATACTTTACTATTTAAGTGCTTTCTTTAACCGGAGCATTAACACCTTAAATGGCATTTATTTATTTACGAATAGAGGGACTATATATATATTTGCATTACTAAGTGGGTTGTTATATAATCACATCTTTTATAAGTGCTTGGTTTGGTTCATGAACCAAGTTTAATTTCAATTAAAGTTTTGTTACAAACACGTCATATTTGGTTATCAAATAAGAATATATTTATTATATAACTTAAGAAGCCACTAAAACATTTTTCTCAATAAGTGACAAATATATATATAATGCTATTCCATTTTTCCATATAGATGCATGCATGCTAGTTGGCAAGATGCAACATATTTAACATCTTTCTAGAGATGATCACATTCTTTTTATTTTTCTAGATACAATCATATTTAACATCTTTTGTGTCCCGGACCCACTCAACTTCCTTTCTGCATTTGGCATGTGTTGTAACAGCAACAACTGCCAATTATTTTAGGGGAAAAGTAGTGGGATTCCATGTTAAATGGTTAATAGCTCAAGCAGCCACAGATGGGTCCCTCAACTTTTTGCTTATTCCCAAAATATATATTTTTTCTAATTTTTATTTTTCAATCTAATTAATTATCAATAAAATTAATTTGTTTTTAAAATGACTACTGTAACTTAACTATGAAGCAAGCCTAAGCTTTGCGTCGTTGGAGTTTAACATAAACACAAACTCATAATTATTTAGATATTTAGTATTTAATTGGAGTTAAAAATAAGTTATAATTTGAGTATAGTTTCTAATTGTAAGTTTGAGTATGATTAGTTTATTTGAGTGTTAATTGGGTTTCATTTATGTGGTCCACAACTTTATACAAAACACCATGGATGTAAATTTAGTGAGTAACAAGTTGCACCAAGTGCTGGAAGTCTAATATGTCTAGTGTAGAGATGTGGCAATAAGTTTACTAACCCATCAGGATGTGAGAAGTTTATCCCAAAGAGTAATTGTTCATCTTTTCATATATTAGTGTTTGGATGATAAAGTTATCAATTGCCTCCACAACTCTCCATTTTTTTTCCATTTTAACAAGTGATATTAGAGATTAGCAAGTATTAAAGGGTGTATTATACTAACCAGTAGCCCTACATCAGTTAATTTGGAAAATATGGATTTGAATATATAAGCCAAAGCTTCTCATCTTAACAACTTGAGCTTTTAGGTTGAATTATGCCTAGATAATTTGTTTGATTTGTATATAACATAGTATCAAAAATGATAACCCATGGTCATAGGTCCTAGGTTCTTCTTTTCTTAATATATACCTTGTGCTTAATTTGAGCCTCCCGCTCCATAACTCATGGTACTAGTGCAAGCTCAGCTACAACAAGCCAACGCTTACTAATGAGAAGCTCACCCAAACTCAAGGAAGAAAGCTAATCTTACTGTGGGGGTTGGCTAGCCCTCTATGCAAAGAAGAGGGTCAATCAGTACCTAGCACCAACATGAACTCATCCTCGAGTTTGAGAAGGGGTAACACAAGTAAGAATTAAATTGCTATACCAAATCTCAATTGTCGAGATTATTATTCGCTTGGTAAATAAAATTATGAAAAAACTATTTTTTAATTCATTTTTATAATTGTATATTGTAACTGATAGTTCCGTTGGGGTGTTGTAAGTTTATATTTAATAATATTTCATGCAAGCAAACACAAGCACAAAAAGAGGGGAGTAAAAGACAGCCAAGCCTGGAAATAATCCACTAAAAAAAGGGGTAAACATAGGTACAAGACTTACACTCATCCTCACCACAGGGCCGGCTCAAGGGTATGGCCAATAAAGCAATTGCTTTAGGCCCCGACGATTTTTAAGGTCTTATCTTTAAATTTTTTTAATAATATTTTTAATATTAAGGCCTCATTTTTAAATTTTTTAATGATAATCTTAATATTAAGGCCTCATCTTTAGATTTTTTTAAATAATAATTTTAATTCCAAGGCCTCATCTTTAGATTTTTTTTTTAATAATAATTTTAAAAACATATAATTTTGAAGGATTCTCAATAATTATCATAATATAAAAATATTTTTTATTTAATATTTAGCCAATTATAAAATCTTAGCTAACTTTTAAAAGTTAAAATAACAAAGTAAGATATTAATATTTTTATTTTTGATGCTTAATCAATCATATATCTTCTCTAACTAATTTTTCAAAATTTTATTTTGATCCGCTATTATGACTTTTCTCATGCATTTATATTTGTAAAATTAATATAATATTATTTTTTTATCGAAAATAAGAGTTTTGGTAGTTTTTATATTGTTATATTTTTACTTTTACGAGTTTTACTTACAAAGTTTAAATATATTTTTTCATCACGAGTTTAGTAACATGGAGAAAGACAAATAAAAGCATATATTAAAATAAAATCTAAATAAAGTTTAATTTTTATTAAATAAATTAGAGGGTTTATTCTAAAATTCTGCTTTAGGCCTCTAGTTACCTTAAGCCGCCCCTGCCTCACCATGGATTACAAGCACCCTTTCTAGAGTGCCTGATGCCTATTCTCTCACACCCACACTCTTAGGGGCCAATTAGTTTGCGGTAATGTTTTCACATTGCCACCTGTTACTTGGTAATCTTTTCAAATTACCACATTTGGATTGGTGGCAGTGGTAATATTGATGTTAATATGTGATTACCATTCTTGAAATATTACCAAGGAATTTGGCAATCCTATTACCACAAAAACAGATGACTATGTTGGATTACCAAGTGGGTGATAATCTAAAATGGGGTAGTTTCGCTGGTGGCCACAAATATTTTATCATTATAACGCTGTGGCTACAAATGTTTTTTTTTGTAACATTGTGGCCACAAAACTAATCTCGGGTTGCACTGATGGCCACAAATATTTTTTTTTGTAACGTTGTGGCCACAAAACTATTCTCTGATTGCACTGATGGCTACAAATGTGATGACATAGCCACAAAATCATGATCTACATAGGAAACCTTTGTTGCCACATCGTTATAATAATTAAACATTTGTGGCCACAACGTTACAAAAAAAAAACATTTGTGGCCATTAGTGCAATTAGAGAATAGTGTTGTGACCACAACGTTACAAAAAAGCATTTGTGGCCATAGCGTTATACTTATGAAACTTATGTGGCCACCAGTGAAATGAACCCATTTAAATTTTTTTTTGAACGAATATGCCCTTTGTTTAAAAAAAAATTTCAAAGACCGCATGCTTTACTGTTGGATAAAAAAATTAATTTTGAATAATGTTTTTTTTAGAATATCTTCATCTTTTGAAAATTTAATTTTTTGTATTATAATTAATTTTTTCATGTAAAATTTTTTATTTCATCTTAACTTTCCATTTGTTCGAAATTTTAGACATAAAGATTATTTGGGAAAAATTTGTAAAAATTAATCTTTGATGTTATAGTTTAATTATTCTGATCCCAAATTTTATTTTACTTTAAATTTAAACTTAATCAAAATTGTTGATACAAGGGTATTTTGGAAAATTTGGAACATTACCAAGTTAGTTACTATATAATATGAGTTTTCAACCAAACATGGTTATCATATATTACCATAACATTTTTTGACATACAACATTCCTGGGCATATAACATTCCCGATCTCATTACCACGGTAATCTCATTACGTGGTAATATATCATTACCACAAACCAAATGACCCCTTAGGTCTCTCTTCAGTAGCTTATCCTAAATTTTCAGAGTAGGATCTTATATAAATGTCTCCATGTCTCAAAGATGGAACCTCATTTTAGAATTTCTGCAGCTGTTAACTTGGACATCTTCTAAATTTAGCTGTTGCAATTATTATTGTGACTAATCTTGTAACATATATGGACGTCCTGTTGAACTTAATTGAGTTCAACTTCCATTGTAACGCGACCTTAAGATGCCTCCAACCTTCCTGGTTATGTCTGAGTCATATAATGTCAAATCATCCCGATCTCGACCTGCCACAACTGGCTACTTTCTCACGATCTAGTCAGCATTACCCTCTCAAGGGTCGCACCCCACCATGGCATGTTTTCACAATAAAATAGTCTTCAACAATCTTAAAAGATCTTTCACCTTAACTTGTTCTCTAAGTCATCCAAGGGGTTCATTTCACTCATGGCCACAAATGTTGGTAATTTATATCACTGTGGCCACAAAATTTTTTTTGTAACATAAAAATCACTTAAATTTTCTCTAGTTGCACATATGACCATAATGGCCTGTTTTAAGGCGGTTTCGGCGAATTTGCTGATGTGGCGCTGACATGGCGCTAGAAACCACCTTAAAATATGTCATTATGCCACACGTGTAACTGGAGAAAAGTTAAGTGGTTTTTGTGTTACGAATTTTTTTTTTTGTGACCACAGCGTTATAAAGTGCAAACACCATGAGTGAAATGAACCTATCATCCAAGTTTGGTATTCACAGTCTTCCTACAATCTTCAGGTTATCAAATTTGATCTTCCATTTATCCAAGTTTAATTTTTCTTAATCTTCAGTTATCAAACTTAATCTTTTAATCATCCAAGTTTGGTCTTCATAATCATGCCTTTACTCTTCGTATCATATCTTTGAATAGCTCTCACCATATTTAGATTCACCTTTATATAGCTTACCTCCAAGTTTAAGCTTCAAGTTTCCTTGCCAAATGTAAACAAGTCTTTTCATAGTTAGTGCATTCTTCTTAATTAGAGAACAATGTTGCTTGTTCCCCAAAATGTCTCCTACAAGTTTATGTTTCTCCACATCACCATTGGTTGCCATGTCAACATAGAGCTAGATTACTTATCAAATAATACCAATTATGTGTGTTTGCACTAACAATAACTGTAATATATATATATATATATATATATATATATATATATATATATATATATATATATATATATATATATATATATATTAGTCAACACTAGCGATTACTCATCTAATACATAATTATATAATATTATAAAAATTTATAAATATTATATTTTCATTATGTTTTACATAATTTATCATTATATAAGTATGTTGTCAGCAAGGAAAGAGTTATTCTAAAAGGAGATAAGCATAAAAATACTCACTAACATGTGAAGCATTACTGGGTCTCTAAGCAGTAAAAAATGCATACACTTGCATGGCAAAAAGAGAGGATCATAAGCAAATAGGTAATAAAACCTTCAAATTCCTTACAAAGAAATCTAAATAATTGTAGGAACTGTGTACACTCATTATACATATTTTTAAACACTTCTATACTACTCCGAAACATTAACCTAGAAATATGAGAATGGTACATTCTTGAGGGAAGAATTCTAAAAACAACTAGGGAGACAATTCTAAGCATTTAGATAAGAACCATGCTATATTTATATACTAGGTTTACTAAACATGTTTCCACAATGATGTGAATGTCAATTTGGCATCTACATTATCATCCATGTCATTCTTTCTTCATAAAGTTCAAATTCAAACAATATAAATATTTAAACTCTAAAAATTATAAAACATTATTAAACCTTATATTAAACCCTAAAATTTTAGACCTAAATATAATAAAATTCTATACCCAAAATTCTAAAATCCAAAATCACCAGTTTTAAATCATAAACAGTAACCTACAATTTTTTATAATTTAGGATTTAAAGAGGAGGTTTTGGGTTTATCGTTTACAGGTAAGAGTTAGATTTAGGATTTAGTTGAGAGAGAGAGAGGGAGAGAGAATAACTCTATTTTGTAAAAATATATTTCTAAGCATCTAGAGGAGGCAAATCAAAACATTAGACAAAATTTACGAGGAATGGTTTCCTATCTTGTTTGTGTTTGAGAGGTCTCGAGTTCGAAATCTAATACAAAAAATAAAAACAATAAAAAAGTGTTTATCATCAATTTGTAAAAAAAATAAAAATAAATTATGCACCAATTAAAAAACTTCTAGTCTTGGATGAATACATATTGCAATAACGAAATTAAACATTTGCAATTATA
The DNA here is from genome assembly GCF_009730915.1 of Dioscorea cayenensis subsp. rotundata. Classification (NCBI taxonomy): domain Eukaryota; kingdom Viridiplantae; phylum Streptophyta; class Magnoliopsida; order Dioscoreales; family Dioscoreaceae; genus Dioscorea; species Dioscorea cayenensis. The sequence goes on from NC_052484.1 coordinate 14,851,548, forward strand.
ACATATACACATATATTCCAAATCTTAGCATCTATATGGTAGATAGATTGCATACTAATTGAATTAATAACCATCTGTGTGATGAATTTAAATAAAAAAGGATAATATTCAAAATATGTAGGTTTCGCTTATTGGGATGATAAACATTAGGATAGATATTAAAATTTGAGATAGGCTAGGGTTGCATTGGAACCCTATTTTGGAAACCACACAAATTAGGGATCATGTTCTCCTTTATTATACTAACTCCAATGCAATGCTTTATTTATTTATTTATTTTATTTGTTTTGTCTTTTTTTCTTCTGTTTTTAGATATAAAATCACTTTATAGGTGTATTATGAAAGAATGAATAGAATGATATACGGTAAGGATCATCCAATAAGCAAGTGTACAACAGTGCTATAGATTTAAATAAACTCAATATATATATATATATATATATAAATATACATTTTTTATGTTGTTACTATTTTATTTCAATTTTCTATTTATCTCTTATCCCTTTTTAAGTGATATATTCATCAACAACCATCTCTCCATGTCTTCAACTACAAGTAAAGAACAAATCAAATGTTCATCTCTCATAGCACCAAATAAACATTTTGATTTCCTTGTCATGGACCTTGAAATGCCTTCTTATTTCTTTGATGAAGATCTTGTGCATTGAAAAACAATACAATATTCAGATGCGTGATGTATGAACACTTACACTCAAAGTTAATCAAAATTAGATGCATGTAGCTAATATATTGGCATTATTTTCATGTGCTCTTGTGCTTAAAAGTCAATTAAAATCAGATACACGAGGGGCTTATATATAGATATTATGAAAATAATTAACAATAAATCAAGGATTAGATTTAGATCATTGAAAATTTAAATTAAATTTTTTTTTAGCATTGTGCATCATAAAATTTAGAAATTTCAATTTGAAAATAGAAAGAAAGAACACTAACACGTATTTTCCTTATGTGTCTTCTATGTTTAATCTTCCTTATTTTGTTGTTGTTATATAAGATACATAATATCTAATTGTAATTTGGTAATAATTTAAGATGAAAAATATTATTTATATATTTAAATTCAAATTTATTAAATCGTTTACAAACAAAAGAATAATATCAAATTTGATAATACATTAGAAATACAAACTAACCATATATTTCATATCTAAAGCTAGACTTGATTCTATGAAGTTAGCTAATAAAACAAAGGATAAAAACTATTGTTTTTACATTTGGAAATATTAACATAATTTATATTCTTAATTATTGGTACGACACTATACATTTAACATGCTTACAATAGTGTTATTTGTTTTTTTTTTATTGCCGACTAGTAAATTCTTAATTTAATTTTTTTTTTCTCTTTTAAAGCTCGTACAACAAGTTGTATTCCGTGATCAACTCTACTTTTTCACTTGCTTTCATTAAAGTTTTTATTTTTGCCATATTTTTACTCAATTTTAAAATATTAAAATCTTTAATTAATGTTCAAAATTTCAAATATAAGTTTTAAACTCAAATTTATTCACTCTAAGTCTCTAGTTTATTTTTTTAATTACTCCATTTTTTTGCATTGCCTCACTTTACCCATGTATACTCCATAAATTATCACCATATCATATACATATACATATACATATACATATACAAATATACATATATATATATAATATTCCCCCCTTGATCCAATGTTACTACACTATTTATATCCACATCACCGTCCATTTAATTCCCAATTCCATTCTAATTTATTGTAGGCACTTGTCGATCCATTAGTGTACTACACCATAGCTCTATAATTAAACCATGTTGCAAAACCAAAAATGGAATAATATATATATATATATATATATATAATATGTTATATAGTGATTTGATAAACAAAGTCTTGCAAAAAGTGTAACCTTGTTTTCCTTTTTCACATGCAAGTTACGAAAAACATGCAACCAAAAAAAAAGACTTGCGTAGTAGAATTGGTTTTCAAGAGAAATTTTGAAAACATTCCATGAAGGAAAGATCAACAATAACATGATCCATTAGCACAAGTCTCAATAGTCTCACATTAGTAGGTAAAAGCAAACTGATTTGTTTGGTCAGAGTTTCACCCAGACCTCAGGACTTGTTTTTCTTCTTTGTTTATTTATTTATTTATTTATTTATATTAGGTCAAATTTTAAAAGGTTGCTTGATATCAAAGCAAGTCATTGACCCTTACCATCAACAAGCTTACGTCATGTATTTTTTCTCTAAAAATAATAACTTATATAGCTGATTATTAATTCAGTTGTTTTGTAATTGTATTAGTCAAAATATCGTGATCTACCCAATTGATAAAAAAATTATGTATTTATATAATAATATTAATTAAGTCCCGAATGAGAGTGACTTAATTAAATTAATTTGATCAAGTTGGTTGAAAGAGATAAATTGTGTTTTTTTTATTTTAATTATTTTTTTGTGATTCTCTATGTACAATTATTATAATATTTTTTATATTTGGAGTAAAGAATCTATGTGATAGTACTCTTTGTCAAGATAAGAGCTTAAAATTTCAAGGTCTATTAATAAGTGAATAACGACTCGTAGAGATGCTCATTAGTCCAGTTGTTTTATTACTTTGTCAGTCAAAATATCGTAATCCTTCCAGTTGGCAAGAAAAAAAAAATTGTATCTACGTAATAATACTTATTACGCCTCGAATTTGAGTTGTGACTTTGATCAAATTAATTTGGTTAGGCTGATTGAGGCAAATAAATTATACTTTTTTATTTTAATTATTTTTATGATTTTTTTATATAAAATTATTAGAATGATAATTATCCATCGCAAGTGAATATAGGTCATATTGACTAATTTTATGTAAATCTCATGTTACTTTTTTGCCCTCGATTCTTTTGTTTTCTTCATTGTGTTGCATGCAATTTGATCAAAATCCTCACAAAAAATAGCTTCTGATTTAATCTGATTCCAATTACTTAAATTTTTTTTGTTAAAAAATTTACAAGGGTAAAACTAGTTCTAACATTTTAATCTACCTTGTTTAAATTAACATTGAGTTCAAAAGACTATCATTGTTCAAATAATAGTTGGAAACTTTGCAACATTCCAATTTTTCTGGAAAAAATAAATATAGAATATATTAAAGGCATTAATAATGTCCCTCAAAGTAGGGACCAACGGATCATGTTCATTATAGTCTCTCAAATAAAATTTTTAATATGAGCTCCTAAATTATATTGATTTATTTATTTCAGTCCTTTTCATTTAATATAGAAGCCGACACATCAAATTAAACATATTTTTAACTGGCAGATTAAAACATATAATATTCTTCTCTCAATATATATATATATATATATATATATATATATGAATATATATGAAGATGAGTAATTTTGAAATTTAGGGACATTATATATATATATATATATATATATATATATATATATATATATAAAAGGATGTGTAATCTAGAGATGTCTCAAAATTTGAATTTTAGGGACATTCATAGCAGCCGTCGGATGATAATTTGACAGTTATGATCATCATGAAGAGTATCAAAACTTTTTCTATAGTGTCCCACAGTATATGTGAACAGTAAAAAAATATAATACATATATAAACAAACAACCATTAGATGATGATTCAACGGCTGTGATTAAATATTTTTAAAGAACAGTAGTAATTTAGAGACAAACTTAGAAAAAAGGGAAAATTACTGTTTACCCCTCGATAATTTCAAAACTTCCCAAACAGCCCCTGTGAGTTTTGCATACCTCAGACAACCCTTCCTTTATTGTTTCACTTCCTTTTTACCCCCTGCATTATGAAATTCCATCATTGCCCTTAAACCTTTTTGCATACATTTTTTTCATTCTTTTTTGCATTCCTTTTTGTATGTACTCATTTCTTAAACAGAGAGCTCATTTTTTTAAACAGAGAACTCATTTCTTAAACAGAGAGTTCATTTCTTAAACAGAGAGTTCATTTCTTAAACAGAAACCTCATTTCTTAAACAAAAAACTCATTTCTTAAACAGAAACCTCATTTTTTTTAAACATAAAACTCATTTTTTAAACAAAAACATTAATATTTAAACAGAAAAACAAATATTTACGTGATAAATTAATCCTGGATATAAAAACCAATTAATCTTGGCCACTCGTACATATTTAAATAGAAACAACGATATTTAAGCACTTTTTTAAACGTAAACGCAATATATTAAACAGAAACATCGATAGTTAAACAAAGACAAACAAGCATATAAACAGAGAACTCATTTCTTAAACAGAGAGCTTATTTTTTAAACAAAGACCTCATTTTTTTAAAACGAAACCCTCATTGAGTAGGGACATTGAGTATCTCATCGTCACGATCTCGCTGAACGCTTGAGTGCCGAGCTCCGGATCCGGCGAGCGATCTCGAAAGGTGGCATGCTCGTGTGGGGTCTTAAAGGAGAAATCTTTATCGGTGTTGGCGATCCGGCTGGTGACGCTCCTCGGCGTCGGAGTGGTGAGGTCTTCGTGGCGACGCTGGATAAGACGGGTCGAACTTCGAACGGAACCATTCTCGATCGCGGAGACCGCAACATGGATAGCAATAGGGTTAGGGTTAGGAATCATTCCGGGGTTTGGATCCATGGTGCCTAAGTCGGTGACAGGAACGGAGGGAGGAAGCGGCGCCGATGAGCGTTTGATCTCGCCGTCTTCGCTTCGTCTTCATCGTCTTCCCCGCCGTCGACCTCATCTCTTTCATCTTCTTCGCCGTCGACCTCGGGGAAGACCGCATGCTCCTCGTCGTTGAAAGTGAAGGCATCGAAAGGTCGCACCTTTTTCTCGAACTTGAAATCCCATTTTTTTCATGCAACGTGATCGTGATTGTGAGCCGCATGCTTTGTCTCACTGGCCCAGCCCAACTGCAATAAAGAGATTTTGGGGGTGATAAATACACCACAAAAAACTCATTTCTTAAACAGAGACCTCATTTTTTTAAACAAAAACCTCATTTCTTAAACAGAAAACTCATTTCTTAAACAGAGACCTCATTTCTTTAAACAAAAACCTCATTTCTTAAACAGAAAACTCATTTCTTAAACAGAAAACTCATTTCTTAAACAGAGACCTCATTTCTTTAAACAAAAACCTCATTTCTTAAACAGAAAACTCATTTCTTAAACAGAAAACTCAATTTTTTAAACAAAAAACTCATTTTTTTAAATAGAAAACTCATTTTTTTAAACAGAAACTCATTTTTTTAAACGTAACCTCATACTCTCATATTTTTAAATAGAAAGCTTCATTTTCAAATAGAAACTCATCTGCACCCAAGGGCATTATAGTCAAAACCCCGTCACACTTGCCACAACTTCCCATGCAAGGGACAATTTCAGTCCAAAAAAATTCCAAATTAACTCTATCAATCACTATTAGATGTTTGGGGGTTTTAAAAAAATCATCAGTATTCAAAAGGAAGGGGTTTTTGAGGAGTCAGAAAACTAATCTGAGATGTTTTTGGCAATATTGCAAACTTACAAAGTGTTTTTGGCAATTTTCACTTTTTTTATATATATAATTATCAAGAAGTAGGGCACAAAATCCAAGAATAAAAAAAAGGGCGTGGAGGATTTTTTAAAAAGAAAAAAATAAATAAAATTGAGTTTTTTTCATCAAAGTCAAAAGGAGAATAATTGTATAAAAGGACGTGTAAAAATTAAAAAGAACAAGGAGGGTTTAATTGGAAAAAGAAAGGAAGAAAAAAAAAAGGTCATGTTTTTAATCGTCAGTGCCAACGCAGCCATCCTGTCCAAATGGTCTCCACTGAACCTTCCCAGCAACCCTCTCATTCAAAGAAACAAATTCTCATTTTAAGTTCAACTTGTCTTCACCTCTCCTTTTCTCTCAATTAACACCAAAATAACCAGCAAAACAAACTCTAAAACAACACTTTGAATTGAAATCTCACGTGTCTAATCTCATTTGAACATTCAAACCTTCTTCTTGGTTCTTCTACTTTTTGGCTTATAAAACCCACCACCACCACCATTCATTCATCCTTCAAACCCTACCCTAACTACTTCTCACTTCTCTCTTGTTAATATACATTAACATCATAAAGAGAGATACTTTAGTTTTGTGTACTTCTTCAATGGAAATGGGACTGCTTTCAAGGATTGCTACAAATGATGGACATGGAGAGAACTCTTCATACTTTGATGGATGGAAAGCTTATGATAGTGATCCATACCACCCTGTTGATAACCCTAATGGTGTTATACAAATGGGTCTTGCTGAAAACCAGGTAATTACTCATTATATATATATATATATATCGAAATATTTGTTGACTCTTTTCGCTTTGAACCTCAGTTCACAACTCTTTTCGTGAACGCGCAGATGTGCTAAAAAATTAACTTCCTGATTATTGCGCATATCATAACGTGACTTGTCTATATTTCATATATATATATATATATATAGACATATTTGGTAGTGATTTGTTTAGGCTTTAGAATGCTAATTAAGATTTTTTTTTCTTTTAATATATTTCAGCTTTGTCATGATTTAATGGTGGAATGGATTAAGGAACATCCCACTGCTTCCATTTGCACAAAAGAAGGTGCTTCTCAGTTCAAGGATGTTGCCATTTTTCAAGACTATCATGGCCTCCCTTCCTTCACCAAAGTAATTCATCAACTCATTTTATTTATTTATTATTTTTTTTTTTTGAAAAAGTGGATAAACCACTAATATTAAATAAGATAAACCACTCACTTTATTTATCTATATACACATGTATTTATATATATATTTATACTTTTAAATCATAAAATTAAGGTTATATATTTAGCGAGAGAGAGAGAGAGAGAGAGAGAGAGAGAGAGAGGAACACATTAAAGACTAATGACCTTTGCATCTCAATGTCTTAATGATACTAGTATTAATTTAATAAGAAACTATATAAAAAGTAAGAAGTGGGTGGTGTGAAAATGAAAGGGAAAAATGGATCTTTCATTCAAAGTGGTGACTCATAGAAAAAAAAAAATTTAAAGAAACAGGGATTGAAGAAGACTTGAAATGAAATATATATATATATATTAAAATAGACCTTAGAAAGAGATAGAGATGGACTAAAGAAGAATGGTGTTGATTAATGATGATAATGGAAATTGGCAGGCTGTTGCACAATATATGGAAAAAGTCAGAGGGGGAAGAGTCAAAGTCAAACCGGAGAGAATTGTGATGAGCGGTGGGGCCACTGGTGCTCAAGAAATCATAGCCTTTTGTCTTGCTGACCCTGGTGATGCTTTTCTCATCCCCACCCCTTTCTATCCAGCGTAAGTACTTCTTCTACTCACTCTAGTCTCCTATCCTATTCTACCATGTTACATCAATTATGTATATATAGATATATACATGAAGTTTCATTTTCTGTGAGGACATCCCACGGCTGTTAGATCACATTCCAATGTCTTTTCTCATTAAACCTAACCCTCTGGCCTGTCTTTATAGTAGATGACGTCTCTTTTTTTTTTATATATATATATATTATAGTTGGGTTTACTTAATTTATAAATGAAAAAAAAAGAAGTTTTAAAATTTATTGTATAAAATAAAAAATAAAATATTTCATGAGCATTTTACATTTGATTTGATAAATAGAAGTTCTGAGTTGAGTTTGATAGAAAAATAAATAAATGCCAGCAGTTCTCTTACATGTGAGTGGGGACCAAAGGTTGAATCACCACCCGTAGTGTGTGCACTCTTTGTTGACATGCAACTTGTTAGCATTTATCAAAAATTAAATACGAGTTTTATCGATAATTATGCATGATAATAGTTATAAAAAATTTAAAATAAACAAATCTACATCTAGTACAATATAATATATATATATATATATTAAATATTGATATTTTTCTTGTATTTAGCACTTGATGAGAGATTAGAATGTATACTAACAATTATGGATGCATTTTTTCTTCCCACAGATTTGCAAGGGACTTTTGTTGGAGAACAGGAGTGAAACTTATTCCGGTGCATTGCAAAAGCTCAAACAATTTCCGAATAACAAGAGAAGCATTAGAAGCCGAATACAAAAAAGCCGAAAAATCAAACACAAGAGTGAAAGGTTTGCTCATAACAAATCCTTCCAATCCTCTTGGAACAATGATGGACAAAAACACGTTGGAGGAACTTCTTCAATGGACAAACGAGAAGAAAATACATCTTGTTTGCGACGAAATCTTCGCTGGGACCGTATTCGGTCAAGGAGCAGAATTCACAAGTGTAGCTCAAGTGCTAGAAGAAGATACATCGAAAACAAAGTACGATCCAAATTTGCTTCATATCGCATGTAGTCTTTCGAAAGATTTAGGAATGCCGGGATTTCGAGTTGGTATAGTTTACTCGTACAATGATAACGTAGTGAAATGCGGTCGAAGAATGTCAAGCTTCGGCCTTGTTTCGACACAAACTCAGCATTTGCTTGCACCGATGCTGGCAGACAACAACTTCACTAGCAAACTAATGATAGAAAACTCGAAGAGATTGCATGATAGGCATGAGAAGTTTACGTCGGGCTTGGCCGATGTCGGCATAAAGTGTTTGTCAAGCAATGCAGGACTGTTCTGTTGGATGGATTTACGCCGGCTTTTGGAAAGTATAAGTGTGGAAGGTGAGAACAAGTTGTGGAGGATTATCATTGATGAAGTGAAACTAAATGTGTCACCGGGGTCTTCTTTTCATTGTACTGAGCCAGGGTGGTTTAGGGTTTGTTTTGCAAACATGGATAGTGAGACAATGGAGGAAGCACTTGGAAGGATAAGGAGGTTTGTTTTTAGGCTTGGTGAAGAAGAAGAGAAGAAGAAGAAGGAGAAGGAGAAGGAGAAGAAGAAGAAGAAGTTTGAGAGGATGTTGAGTTTGCCAAAGAGGTTTGATGAGATGGTTTTTACTCCCAGGGGTATTTTATCTCCTCGTTCTCCTCTTGTCAAAGCCACTTGATTTACTGCATTCATTGTACCAAATTAGATTGGATAGTGTCATGTGAATATGTAGAATTAATAACACATGATAACTGTCTAACGTTTATTATTATTATTATTATTATTATTATTATTATTATTATTATTATTATTATTATTATTATTATTTTGTTTTTGTTGAATAGATATGTTGGGATACCCGGGGGTTTTTCATCCCAATATTTTAGATTGGGATATGTAGTATTTGTGGTAAGTTGGAAGTTGTCCTTGTCTGATGAAAGACTAGGAAGGTCTAGAAAGTATTTTGTATTTGATGAAATTGATGGTAATAAGGAATAAAAGCTTTTTCTTTTAAAAATTTGAAATATTTATTTTGATTTAAGATTATTGATATAATGTTTTTGTATGAATGAAAGACCTGCTTGTATGATAAATTTTGAGGTACAAAAAGAGTTATATATTTAAATGAAAAGCATGCACACATAATAAATTTTGAGTGGTACAAGAGTTGAGAATTAAATTAAAATTCCATTTGCATGATAAATTTAAAGTTATTGTGAAAGAATGTTCAGTTGAAAGATAATAATATAAAGGAATGTTTTTTACATAGTGGTTTGGGGAGAAAATTTTTATTTTAATTTACAAAAATGTGACTTTATAATACTAGTAAAAACTGAATATTTTTTAAAATTAAATTTTATTTATTTAATTAATAATAAATATTTATTAATATAAATAATTTTTAAAATTAATTATTAAATATATTTATTTTAACAATTACATATATATAAATATATATAAATCATCCCAAAAAGTTTGACTGTAAATTAACGCCTACTCCCCAACCAAACAACCCAAGAATTCAAAGGTTAAATGTAAGTACATTACATAGAAGTCTGAAGGCATTAAGAAGAAAAAAAAAAGCATTAAACATCAGAAGTTGATAGTAAACGACATACCATTGGAAGAGCTCTTTCACACTTAAAAATGGGGGAAAAAGGGTTTACTTACACACAATGAAAATTTTGGGGAGTAAAATTTTTTTTTTGAGTAGTTACTAAACTTTTTTTTTATTACAATTTAAATACTAATTTTCAATTTATATCAAAATGAATATTAAACTTTGATTTCATTTCATCGGTGGGGTAATTGGAGATTTTCTGTGAAATTTGGTGATGTGGATGTTAGAATGCTTGCGTGGATGGCCAAAGTCCACGTCATCGATCAAGGCACCCGCTCTCCAACTTATACACAGTAGGCAGAATTTATGCACATAGGATATACCAGTCTGCTTCCCACCCATCTCCCTATCATCCAAGACCACCTATAACACCGTGACCTTAGGAGTAGTTGACATCTGGAGATCATGGTACAATCACCTACAAAAAAAACAAAAGAAATTAACATCTTCATTGCACTATGGAAGTGGATTGGGTGATAAGTGTTGTTCTCTATCTTGATTTGGACTTCGGCCTCGTTAGACTTTTGTAGATGCATTAGGGGTAAAATAGTCATTTAATATTAGTTGCATTTTTGCATGTTCGCAAAATGGCTTTTTGTGAGAAATTTAGCCAAAACCTAGGGTAACTCAGTCATTTGGACCCCCTCTTTATTCTTTCTTTTAATAGAGGGCGACTCAGCCATTTCTTTTTTTTGAAAAAAAAAACCCTGCCTTCCACTTCGCTTTCTCTTCCTTTCTTTTCTTTCTTTCTTCTTCTTCCTTAGCCGTGAGCCTTCTTCCTCAATTTTTCCGACCATCGACCTTGATGAATCACTACCCAAAAACCCTCTTTCACTTGCTGTCAAGTATGGTAGGAGGTCTTAACATAGTTTTTATTTCATATACTCGTTTTATTTCGTTATTTTTCTCATTTGAAAACCTAGGGTTAAAACCTTTAAATATCCTAGGATTTATGAGTAATTTGGACTTAAAATGGAGCACTTGTTCTACTGGTTATCTTTGATTTTTGATTCCTGTATAAAATTTTTTGTGATTGGTATTGTAAATTTGAGAAAACCTTTATTGTCAAGCCCGGAATTATTGTAACAATTTTGAAGTTACAGTAACAATTTTGAGGTTGTTGTAGCACCAACATTCTACTCTCATTTATTTTACTTATTTGGTCCAAAATGAAGCTCTTCATTTTTTAACTTCACTAGAATTAGTTTTACTCAAGTTTAGGGCCTTTTGAGTCCAAAATGGTGTCGTTCTGCCCCATAACCCTATTATTGCATGTACGACATGTAAACCTTGCGCATTCATGCATTTTAGATTTTATTGTTGTATTCATTGCTTCTTGGAATCCATGCTTGTGCCTAGGTGGAGAAACATGTTCTATGGGGAAGAAAACCACTGAAAAGTGAGCGCATCTTGAGACGAGACAACCTGTTCTGTGAGTGGTTGATTTGTGGTTGCATAGTCTTAGTAGGAGTAGTATACTATTCTTATACCAAATCATATTTTATTTTCTTTACCAAAGATGAATTTTTTAGAATGGTTTGAATATACTTGAGTACTTGAAATCTATGGTTGCATCTTACTAAAACATAGAATACTTATATGTGTTTATTTTGAAAGAGAGATGCTCGTATGCCTATGTATTTACACTCCAAGTCAATATAGTTTAATATGTATTTGTTTATTTAGCCATTGTATGGTGATTTATAGCATTAATTTTAAATGTACGATCTTTTAGTAAAAAAATGTGAATGATGGATTTCTTGAGTTGTAAATTGGAAATGCTTATATTTACTGACTTTGATGGTGACTATGGGCCACAACCCGACCTTGGACTTCGATCTGACACTGCAATGTGGGTCCCATGGTTGGATCCAATGAGAGGCAGCGTGACCAACCCTATGTTTATAATTTTATCCCTAGTCGAGAGATGCATAGAGCCATTGATAGAGTTTAGGAAGGGTAATACCTTCAATTGTATGAGAAATCTGGAGCCACCACACGAGAATCTCAGTGGCCAACGCCAAGGGAGGTAATGTTCTAAAAATCTTCTTGTAAATTTTAAAACACCTTGGTCGTCTCGTATTTGGTTGCGACCACGATTATGTCAGGAATGATTTGTGGCTAGTATATGATTTTGATTCGTGATTAATGTGTTGAAATTTTATTTGCATGTGTTACTGATAACGCATGTTTAAATTGTTGAATTGTTGGATTCTTGGAAAATTCTTTAATGTTATTATTAGTATGATGATTACTTTTGTTGAGATGTTTTATTACTTTGTTTTGTCTACGTTGTCACCACTCGCAGGGTAACACCTATTACTCACCACTTTCTCACTTTCAACTTCTCTTAGATTGCGACACTGGACTTGGTTGTGCTGGGCAGTTTATACAGTGACTTGTGTCCCCTCTCGTGTCTAGGTTGGTTTATCTTTTTTGCATATAGACTGTATGGATCCACTATACCTTATTACTAAATTTTGTTGTTGCATTCGTGCTCTATGTATTCTTAGTGTAGTTTAAACCATGACTTATATTTTGTTAATGTTTCCTGTATTTTATGTCCCCAATGTAGGGGAACCCTATTGTACTTTTATTGTTTAGTTTGTGTTCTTCTTCTTGGTGAGATTGTGATATGAGGTTTATGTTGAGCCTTACGGTGACTAGGATGTGGGGTGAAGTATAGCTCTCTCCTTGTTGTCATGGTGATGACCGGATGCTTGGCTAGTGATGCGGGTCGGATTGATGAACTAGCATGCGCCTACATGGACAAGTGGGATGCGATGACCTAGGTTAGGTCATTTTGGTAATTTCCTTGAACGGCTAATTTTAGTGATAAGAGGACCCCATTAGATGGAAAACGGGTCAACAAACACAAGTCACTAGAGCTCGTGAGTCACATTGGTTTTCGGCCAAATTCCATCATCTGGCCCTCGAAAACATCAATTTTGCAGTTTATAGAAAAATTTCGTCTAGCCATATCTTAGGCTATGAATCTCTAATTTGTTTAGTTATGATTTTTATTTCTATAATGTCAATTGGGAATTTTCCATTTTTGACAAATTTTGAATTTGTTTCCTTTTTTTTTTTTTTTATGTTTTTAGGGTTTTTCTTATTGGTCTATTTAATTGTAAGCCTTCTGGCTATGAAAATCAGTTTTGAATGAAATAAAATTCTAGTTGTTCTTTGTTTTTCTCTAAATCCCTGGGTATTTTTAAACTAAACAGGATTTGGATTTTTTTACTTTGTTGTTAATTTGGGAATTCTCAGACTAAACAAGTCTTCAACCTTATCCCGCTGCGTCAGCTAGGGTCAAGGTATGACAATAAGACTGCTAGATCTTGGTCAACCAATTTACCTTAAGATGATTCTTTTATAGGTCTAAAGTTTGAATTGTGAATCAATGTTAGGGTTTGTAACAATTTATTTTAATTTTTAAATAAAAATTGGGACGTCTAAAGTGTTGGCCAAATAATACACGAGCAATGGTGCTTATTCTATAATGTAGTTAGAATATACATATCTCATTTATCAAATTCTTCTTGATATACTCAATCTCTAGGTTTACTAATTCCATAAGCTAGGAACAATACATATAATGATTTAATGGCTGTAGGTAGTTTTAGAATATTGCCACTACTCAAGTAATGCAAAAACAGAGAATCAATTTTCTCATGCAATACTAGTATAAGGGAGTTGGCATTTAGAAGATTTACAAATCTATTTACAATAATGTGAAACATAAAACCAAGGTTGTCAGATTTGGCCCGGGCATTGACCGGGCCAACCTAAGGGGTCAGGGGTCAATGGGTCCGATCTGGTCAAACCGGGGTTGAACCGGGGTCACTAATAAAACATTTAAAAATATATTATAATAATAGATTTTTATAAAAATATTAATATAATCTCTATTTTTAATATTTAAAAAACAAAATTAATTAAATTTGATACTTAAAATTTTAATTTTATATTTTTTTATATTTTTTTAAAATATAAAATATTAAAAAATGAAAAATTAAAATAAAAAAGTCATAAAGGTCTCGGGACTCATAGGTCTGTGAGTCCTGAGACTTTCCCCTCTTTCTCCCCTTCGGTGCTTCGTCTTCTTCCTCTCTTTCACTTTCATCTTCTTCCACCGGCCGCTTCTCTCTCCTTATTATCTCTTTCCTTCTTCCTCCTATGAGTCTTCGACCCGCTCTCTCACCCTTTCATCCTCCTCCGGCCGGCAGTTCTCCACCACTCTCTTTCTTCCTTTGTTCCCCGCTTCATATCCGGGTCATCCGGTCGGGTTAAATAAACCGAGTTGCCGGTTTTTAACCGGTTCATCCGGTTCTTAGCCGGGTTATTAATAGTCCGAGTCAAGGAGCATGACAAGACTGGCCTCATGCCCGGTTCCCTGTTTTTCCGGTCGAACCGGCCGGGCCAGTCCAGATTTGACAACTTGCATAAAACTCTACATGATTATATCAGTAACATGAGAATGCAGGTTGAGGATGGGATAAGGATAACACAACGGCAAAGACATATTAGAAGGAATATTAGATATTAAAGGTATAATTGAACAAATAAAAGTGGGTATGGGAAAAAAAATACCAATTCCAATGTTACAAATACAAATTATGTTAAATGTATAATTGAACAAATATCAATTCCACAATGCTTTATGTGCTACATTTTACTACCATACACATATGGAATGGTATTAAATTAATGGAGCATGACAAAAAAACCAAAAAAAAAAAATTGTGATCTTGTTCTTCTATGCAATTGGGTACCTTTTATATACAAATTAGTGTTGTATTTCAAATGAACTATGTTTGTATTTCATGTTTGCAATTTTAGAATTTTAAGCTCTAGATGATGCTTTTTCTCCCTAAGCATGTTGAGTACTATATGTATTTAAATTTAAAATTTTGAGTACCATCTCTGCTTGTTTGGCTAGTTGAATTATATATGTGAGTATATTTCTGTATGCTTTTGTTAATTAGATAGTCTATTTTAATAATTAAATCAGTACACCAAACCCTATTTGTTACATGGAACAATTACAACCATATTTCCAATGAAATATGTTTGTCTTCATGTTCACAATTCTATAATTTTATGTTTTGGTTCATGTTTAGTATTAGGTTTGTATTTCAATTTTAGTTGTTTAAAATTATAAGTTGTAGTTGTAAATTCTTTATTTAATTTTGGGATTTTTAGTTATAATTGGTACTTCTCCTCCATAGTCATGTTGATTACATAATTTTAGAATTTTTAGACTTTCTTGTACCATGTTTAAGTGAGTTAACTAATAATTATTTGGTTAAGTCATTTGCATACTGAGAAAGTTTTTTTTGTTAAATTGGTTATTTTTTATATGTGGATAGTATATGTAGTAATATATAAAAGATGAGAGAAAAAAATTAATGCCTTTTATTAGAGGAAACCAACCCATATAAATACAATAATGGTGTACACATGAGTATGTATATATATATGTATAAGTACAATGCACATGTATAATTATTACTTTTACTTTAACATGGCCCTCAAACTCACGGGGGGTCATGAACCGAGAGTTTGTCAATTAGAAACTGAAACCGAGAAACAGTATGAGCCTTAGTGAAAAGATCAGCAATCTGTTGTGTAGAGGCGACATAAGGAAAAAGAATACTACCAGCAAGGTAATGATCACAAATGAAGTGAAGAGTGACCTCAAGATGCTTCGTACGCTCATGGAATACAGGACTGACAGCGATTTTGATAGCACTCTGGTTATAACTAGGGGTGGCAAAAATTCGGGTCCGGACAAAACCGGGTCCGGACAACTACTAATATAAATAGAAAAACTTGTGTCCGGACCCGGCCCGGTTTTAAATCCGGACAAACTTGGTATGTCCAAACCCGGTTTATTTTAAAACCGGGTTGTCCGGATGTCCAAATTTTTCCGAATTCTATAAGTTATTTTTAAGTTCGCTCAAATATTAAATTATACAAAAATAATTTAATTCACATTAAATGTAAAAAAACATTAATAATCCAAAACTCAACTCAAATTATAGAAAAATCTAAGTCTTAATAGAAAAAACAATAGATGTTTAAAGTTTTTAGAAGAATGGGCTTAAAACAAATGGGCCTAAAGTTGTGGGCTTTTAAAGTTTTAGGGGTTAAAAGGGCCCGGTTGTCCGAATTTCTATGTCCGAACCCGGCCCGGATTTAAATCCGGACAACCAAGCCATGTCCGGACCCGGTCCGCATTTGCAAACCTTATGTCCAAACCCTTTTTATTCCGGGCCGGACAAAACCGGGCCGGCGGGTCTGGACAGATTATTGCCACCCCTAGTTATAACAATATATAAGAGTAGGGGAAAAGATAGAGACACTAAAGTGCAACAAAATCTGATGCAACCAAAGAACCTCCTTGGCAGTGGAGGACAAAGCACCATACTCAGCCTCAGCAGTGGAAAAAGCAAAAGTAGATTATTTCTTGCTTTTCCAAGAGATAAAGAGAATATCCAAGGAAAATGCAGAAACCAGTAGTAGATCGTCGATCAAAAGCATTACCTGCCCAATCAGCATCACAATAAGCGTGCAACTTAAGAGAAGATGTGGCAGAGAAAAGTAAAAAGCAAAATATAGTGCCATGAAGATAACGAAGAACTCATAAGAGGGTAGCATAATGTGTAGAGCAAGGAACACTCACAAACTGACTAAGAACATGAATAGCATATGCAATATCAAGCTGAGTGATGGTCAGATAGACGAGAGTACCAACAAGTGCACGATAGCGAGTGGGATCAGATAGAAACTCACCATCAGAAGACCAAATTTGATGATACAACTCAATAGAAGTAGAGGCAGTGCTAGAGATTAGTGATATCAGCTCCTCGAAAAATGTTAGAAATGTATTTCTCTTAAGTCACCAAGTAACCTCGATGAGAATAAGCAACCTCAACACCCAGAAAGTAATAAAGAGGGCCAAGATCTTTTATCTGAAACTCGGTGTGTAACCGTTGTTTCAAAGAAAGAATATTATCAACATCATCACCAGTGATAACCATATCGTAAACATAAAGAAAAAAAATAGTGAGGCCTTGAGAAGTCTACTGAGTGAAGAGAGCATAGTCATGAGAGCTCTTGGTAAAACCAAGAGTAAGAATCACGCTGTGAAACCACTCAAAGCAACCACGAGGAGCCTATTTGAGTCCATAGATAACTCTAGGAAGATGACAAACATGTTGAGACGAATGAGAGAAATCAGAAGGAGTCATATAAACATCCTCAGAAAGATCTCCATGTAAGAAGGCATTGGTCACATCTAACTGATGAAGTGGCCAGTGATGAGCAGTAGTAATAGCGGAAAAAAGTTGAACAGTAGTCAACTTGGATACAGGAGCAAATGTCTCCTCATAATCAATGTCATACTCCTGAGTAAAATCAAGAGCAACAAGACCAGCTTTATGACGCTCAATACGACCATCAGCTATAGTCTTGACTCGATAGACCCACAGACAATTGATTAGAGTAACACCAGACGGAAATAGAACAAGATCCCATGTATGCATGCGCTGAAGAGCATCAAGTTTCTCTAGCATAGCATGTTGCCACTGGGGATATTTCATTGCCTTATGATACGACTGCCGCTCGAAATGAGAGTGAATAGCAGCAAGAAAGGCCTGAAAATCAGGATAGTAAGTAGAGGAGAGAGAAAGTGCGTATTGAGTAGAAGAAAGGTGAATGCGATCAGGGTAACGATGAAAGACAGCATGAGCATCTTCAGGAGAGGGTGGGTCGAGGAGAATCACCAGATCCATCAATGCACCCAGAGAAAAGGGAAAGAGGAGCAGAGGAAATGTCTGTGGAGTCGTCAGGAGAGGGCACAGAAGTGGTAGTGGTAGTAGAACTCAGAAAAACAACTGAGGAGAGAGAGAAGAGGATGCTCTAGTGGAAGACTAAAGAAAGGAAAGATTTGGGATGGATGAAGAGAAGTAAGGAGTATCTTCAAGAGAAGTGACATGACGGGAAATACCAAGACGGCGAGAACGAGGATCATAGCAGCTATAACCCTTATGTCAGAGCTATTTTAGACAAAAATGTACATAGCAGAACAGGGAGAGAGTTTGTTTCGTTCAAAGATAGGCAACAGAAAAAAAAAACAGGTGCAACCGAAAGTGCGCAGATGACCATAAGAAGAGGAAGTGAATAAAGACATTCATAAGGTGTGATGCCAGAGAGAATGTAACTAGGAGTGCAATTAATGAGATAGACGGAGGTAAGAATGGCCTCAGCCCAGAAGGATTGAGGGACGCAAGAGGTAAAAAGAAATACACGTGCAGTATCTAGGATATGACGATATTTGCGCTCAGCAACATCGTTCCGAGTAGGTGTATAAGGATAAGATTGCTGATGAATAGTGCAGTGAGTAGAGAGTAATGTTCAGAAAGATGTAGAGAGATACTCGCATGCCCCATCAGAGTGAAAGATCTTAATGCTTTTACCAAACTAAGTATATACCATTTGCGCAAATTGAGAGTAAATGGCAAAACCCTCAGATCGTGAACGTATTAAATAAAGCCAAGTATAGCACGAGAAATCATCAACGAAATATATGTAATAGAAGAAACCACCAAGAGATAAGAGGGGGGCAGGGCCTTAAACATCAGCGTGAACAAAATCAAAAGTAGATTCTGAAATAGATTCACATGAAGAGAAAGGGCGAGCAGTGTGTTTAGCGAGTTTAAAACTCATACATGGATGGGAAGGAAGGGAATAAACATAATCAAGACTACCTGAAAATGTTAAGAGTTGTAGGCGAGAACTAGACAAGTTATCGATGTGACTGTACCAATGATCAAGAGAACACACAAAAGCGACAATGTCAGAAGATGGAAGAGCGGGAAGATGAAAAGAGTCTAAGTAATAGAAGCCGCCAACTCTACGCCCGATCCCAATCCTCTAGCTTGTAAGATGGTCCCGTATAGTATAAGTAGAAGAAGAAAAGGTAACTGTGAGACTATGATTAGTGAGCTGACTAACAGAGAGAAGGTTGAGAGCTAAGCCAGGGACATGGTGGACATCATGAATGTCAAATGAAATGGATTAAAGATGACCATACTACGTGATTAGATGAATACTCCCACCAGCAGTGCGAATACTGTAAAAGTGTGAGGCATAGAAATAGAGACTAGACTAGATGTATCTGCAGTCATATGATGAGTGGCACCAAAATCTAAAATCCAGGAGGAGGAAGACATACCAGAGGCAACAAACATAGCAAAGAAAACGCTGGAGGGCAGAGCGCGCTGCATAGCATGAATCTATTTAGTAAGCTGAGCAACCTGAGAGAGAAGATCAACAAAGGAAGAAGAAGTTAAAGCTGAGATAAAGGTAGCGTGAGGGGAAGAAGTAGGAGATTAATACGGAGGGTGAGACTGTGATGACTGCTGTTGCTGTCATTATTGAAGCTTAAAAAACTGACTCTTCATATGATCAGGACGCTTGCAATAATGATAGATGGCAGAAGACCTAGAAGAGGTCGATAAAGCAGGAGCTAGTGGCATAGAAGGGTCAGAGGATTCCCTAGAGGAGCATGGAGAGGTTATAACGAGAACTGTATCTGTAGGGACAAGTCATGGAGATAATGTGCTGAGATGAGTTTCTTCAGCAATAACACCATGAATGACATCGTCAAATGATGGAAGAGGGTCTCGATTGAGCAGTTAGCTATGAACAACATCAAAATTTGGACAAAGATGCATCAGGAATTCGAAGGTGCGCCATGTTTGGCAAGACTGAGTGTGAGTTTTGCAACATTTGCATGTCAAGCAAGTAGACTCCTCCAAAGAATCAATCTAACGCCATAGGGACCGAAAATCACTAGCATACTCCCTAACGGAACGCTCACGTTGCTGTACTTAAGTAAGGTCCTGCAAAATGGCATACTAATGAGTAGAGCTGGAATGCTCAAACATACGACCTAACTGTTCCCACATTGCATGAGTAGTGGTAAGATGTCCAATTTCTATCCAAATATCAATCTCACAAGATTGACAGATAAGGGTCATGATACTGTGATCAGCAGATGTCCATGATGTATCGGGGGTGGACGGATAAGGACAGGTTCTGTCGACATGGCCAAGTAGATCCATACCAAGTAAAAAATGTGAACGGTAGTAAACCATTCTCTGTAATTGGAACCATTTAATTTGAGAGAAGAGGAAGATGATACAATTTTTTTTTTTAATAATGGTGGGAATAAAATAAATGACAGGGAAAAACAAATCTAGAGACTTGGAAATTTTTTTTTTAATAATGATGAGGACTGTTACAAGGGATAAGGGAGCTAGGAAACTAACAAGGGGAAAAGAAAAATTTTGGGAATCGGTTTTGGGAAGTGGAATGCTGGAAAAAATGGGAATAAAGGAGCTAGGAAACTAATAAGGGGAAAGACGAATTTTGGGAAGTGGTTTTGGGAAATGGGATGCTGAAAAAATAGGATGGAATTTCGTACATGTATGCCTGTCTCTTGGTCAGGGAATTAAAAGAAAAAAAACTTTTTGGCTGCGTCGGCTAGTAGCGGCGATTGGTTATGAGCAAGGACCGGTGGTGGCTAGTGGCTGGTGGCGAGTCTGTGGAGAGGTTGGCGGCTGCGTCGGCGGGCTGTATTGGCTGAGAGCCCTTCGGAAGCTCAACAAAGAGAGGATCTTGTCGTTGGCATGCAAGGATCTCATCATCTATTGGCGGACCAATGCTGGACCTTTTTTTTTTTTTGAAAGAAGGTAAACAACATAAATGATAGTCAATATGAGTTTGCAAATCTCATCAGGCCAGAAAGGTGTGTGTGGACAAAGGTGGTCGTAGATCGAATATGGCTCATCAGAGGGCTTACAGATTTCTGGAAAAGAAGAACCAAACAAACGACATCATCGTCATAGATCGAACTGAACAAAATTCGGGCGAGATCGCCGGGCGTCTGATACCATGATAGAAAAAAGATGAGAGAAAGAATGAATGTCTTTCATTAGAGGAAACCAGTCCATATAAATACAATAATGGTGTACACATGAGTATGTATATATATATATATACAAGTACAAGTATAGTGTACATGTACACATGAGTATGTATTTATATACAAGTACAGTGTACATGTACAAGTATTTATATACATACTCGTATTTGTACAATGTACAAGTAATATTAAATCAATAACAAAACCCTAATTTCACCATGAACCACTTAGAGACATATTTCAAATGCACTATGTCTGTTTTTCATGTGTACAATTCTAGAATTGTAAGTTTTGGTCTATCATCTCATTTAATTTCAATTATACCATATTTAAGTAAGTTAGCTAATGATTTTTGCCTAATTTAATTTTAGCACCCAATTCAAAATACTGTACTATAGTATTCCATTACACAATCGGTAAACTAGCTAGGTTGATAGTAAACTAGCTGGGTATGCTGACTATTGTTTTCCTGACAAGATGTCTAAATTAAAGCTTGTAAGCATTGTAAAGGAATTCAATTTAAATGTAGAAGGCTGTAAGTTCCGGGGGTTGGATCTCATGAGTGATACAATGGGTATGAAATAGGTTGAAGCTAATGCAAATGCTTTGAAAATGGCCCAAAGTAATTAACTTTTGCTTGGAGGTAAATATTTTTGCTAATATTACTGGATTGGTTGAACCTAGCAAGAGAATTAGTAGCAGTGGGATTGTTGTAGATAAAAAGGTAATTAAAGATAGAGTTAATATTGATTTGGACAGTGGTGATGACTTAGGGGAGAAGTACAGGATCATAGAGATGATACATATGGTGTAATTAATAGTGGTGAGGCTATAGAAGAAGATACACAAAATGAATTAAGAGAAGGATATAGTGGACTAGATGGTGGTGATAGTGGTCATGTTGCTTATGGTATACTAGATGATGGTGGAGGTATAGTAAAAGAAGAAGGATGCACAAGGAACAATTTAGTAGAAAGGGATGGTCTTTTAGACAGTGGTGATGCCACAGGGGAAGAATTAGATAAATAGATGCATAATCAAAGGAAAGTATATACAGATAGTAGGTTGTCTAACTTAGAATATAATTTCAGCAATGAAGAGGATAAACTTGATGATCGTAGTGGTGATGCACAAGAGGATGAGATAAATGCACACTATGCACATAGTAGACTTGCGGGACATAGTGAAGTTGAAGATGAAATTGAAAATGAGTATGGTGCCTCAGAAGAGCTGCAATCTTTCTCTTCAATAGATGATGAAATGGTTGGCCTAAGTAGGCTTATGTATGTAGAATTTAGTGAGAAAATTGACATAGAAGACCCACATTTTAAGATTGAAATGAAGTTTAGAAGCTTGAAGTAAGTTAGAAAGGTTATTAAAAATTATGACATCAAACACATAGTTGTCATGAATTTTTGACCCAACAACAACAAGAGGTGTAAGGCAATTTGAAAGAAGGGATGCCCTTTTTATTTGTGGGCTTCTCCCATAGTGAAAGATAAGAACACTATTCTAATCAAGTTAGGGTATCTCAAGCATGAGTGTGCTAGGTGTCACACCCACCCCTTTTACCGAGGTAAATGTGGCACCCATCAGTTAAAAATCAATTTTAACTGGAAACCTGACACCCCTCAGAAACCAAATTAGACTTACAAATCACAATTTACAACTTTACACCAACTACAAGATTCAAATACATAAATACAACAAATATAATTACTCAAATTTGCGGGTACAACTGCTACAAGATCACGACAATAACAAATAGAAAGAAAGGTATGTGACCCACAGCAATCTTGGACTCAACCCTGACTAGCTCTATAGTCAAACAGTGATCTGCTAAGGTCCTGCTCCTACAACTACAGCACGTTCAGTTGGTCGATAGTGGCTCAATAATTTTAAATAAGTAAATGTAGTGTACATAAAGCATATAAAGATCAATTTTAACAAATAATTTCAAAACTTCACAAAGACCAAAATTTTGGTAAAATACAACATTAAAGAGCTTTTGAAACTTAATCTCATCACAAATCAACATTAAATCAAATTTTCCAAAAATCCAAATTATTGTGAGAGACTGCCCTCCTAAGAGTGACAGCTGGGCTTCGCCCCCTCATCACAATTCAAAATAACAAGTAATGTAAAAACCATCCTCAAATCCACAGCCCGAAAATTCTCCCCGACTTAGCCGTCGTCACGACTAGGTTGGGAGCCGGCAAGGTCTTCATAACCTTGATGTTGGCCCACTTGTCCCGTGTGGTGACCCTGTGATCCCGATGTATCATCCAATCAGGGCTCTACGCTCCCACCTGATCTGGACAAATCAACACTCAGGTCCACCACGCCACCCCTAAAGGCTGACCCGTGGGAACCCACTACTGCAGTAGTCGGGCCTTAGTCCGTCGTCACCATCCAAACCATCATATAGATATAGCAATAATACAATCGGTATAAATTATATCACAGGATCCTTATCCAGGACAAGCATTCACATCTCGGAAATAAACATTATTTTCCACAAAGCCAATGCCAAAAGTATAACAATGCATAAACCAGTAAAGTCCAGATCCATGATACCATTCCTATACTAGGAATGAAAACCAATTCCACAAACAATACCGATAAAACCATCAAAAATAAACACATGAACCAAATAATTAAATCATATATACGTATATTTTCACTATTTGAAAATACATATAATTATACAAAGCTGATGTATTAATACGATTATCATGAACATTAACGACAATAAATATAAGCCATTAAATGAAATACTTAAACAATTATTTCCAAAATACTAGCCATTAAATAATTATTTCAAAATAATAATAATAATCCAATTATTTAAAAATAATAGCCACTACCAACTCACCTGGTCCCCTTGGGTTCTTTGGTAGACCTGGAACTCCCTCCCAAGCCTGAACAACAACTAACAGAATAATATAATAAAAAATAAATACCGCATTTAAACCCAAAAGAAAATACAAGAAACAATAACAGACTCTCTATTGGGCCCACTCACTCCAATCGGTTAAAACCGGACCTTGCATAATCCAACTGGCTTTCAATTGCACTTAAACCAACTCAATTTAGAGTAAACACTGCTGAACCAACCTGAACCGACCTTAATTCCACTGAACCAGCCTTGAACCAACTCAATTCTTATACAAAATCCATTGAACCAACTTGGTTCAGCCCAAAACCCTTAGGCCAAATCAACCGAACCAAACCCAAACCATCTCAACTTGATTTGATCAAGCCCAACTCAATCAATTCAATTCCAACTTGGTTTGATCCAACCAAATCAATTTGGCTAAACCCAACCAATTTTAATCCAATCATCATCATTAACACCTTAATCATCATCATTATCAACTTAATTAACCAAACCAAACCCTAATCTTGGTGCTACAGTAATGATACAGTAAATCCGGCAAATACCTCCACTATTCAAGCAATTTCATCACAAATACAAGGTTTTTTCAACACAAAAATAATTTCACAACAATTACTTTCTCATCCTCATCAATATATATTCAAATCCATTATTTTTTTTCATCAAATCTAACATATATACATACATGCATATATACATTCATTCATGAAAAATACACCAAGAAAAACTCTTACCAAGCAAGGTCATCTCTCCGGCAAGCTTCCTCCGGCGATCTCCAATCCTCCACATCAAATATCGCATTTTTCTTCTCATTTCATTTTTTTTTTCGGGTTACTGTAGCAGTATGAGGGAGAAGGAAGAAATGAAACCATCAAACTCTAGATTTTTCTCAACTTAAGTTTTTTGTCAAAATTTACTATTAGTCCTTGGAAATACAATATCTTACAAAAAGTTCCCTGAAAAGTTCATCAATGGTCCCTGACTCAAGAAATAGTATTTCCAAAAGATCCTTACAAACTATCAAACAGTCCCTGAATTATAACATAGTATTTCAAAAAGATCCTTGTCGCCTTACCTTTCAGTTCTTGGTTTCCATAAACATTTCATATCAATCCTTTTTCTATTACTCTTTAACCCAAAATATTTTATAAACTTTCACATTTAGGTCCTTATTCTTTCCACTTGGGGTTTCTTAACAAGATTGCTCTGTAGAAAAAAATCATACTGCAACTGTAGTAATACCATGAATATATTTTTCAACAGTTATCCACAGTTTCAGGGTATTACACTAGGGACCACAATATAAGACATGTGAATTCAAAATGGATTGCAAAGAACAATTTAGAAAAATTTAGGGCATATTCTTCATGGTCTATTATTGGCATTATTAAGGCAGTTAAGAATAACCAAGAGGTTAACATACGTTGGCTAAAGGCTTGGAGGGCAAGGTCTATTACAAGAAAGTAATTTGTATCTTTTTCATAATGATGATACATCTTTTATATTGATAGACAACCCCTTTTTTTTTTTTTGATGTTTGTTCAACTGTTTACATGTGGCTGACTTAAGGTTTTTTGTATGTTTGTACATAGTTTGCTAGATGGTGATGAACATGAACTGATAAAAGAGTTATTTTATTATAGACTTGAATAGTTGCAAGCACATTCAACATCCACTGTGATGTTTAAGGGCAACGAAGGCAAAGGATTGTTTGGAGGGCAACTTTTCATAGCTGTGGAGATAGATGCAAATGATTACATCCATCCTATAGCATGGGCTAGGGTGGAGAAGGAGAATTGTGACAATTGGGTATGATTCCTAGAGCTGCTTGCTAGGGATTTGTAAATCAACGACAACCACCATTGAGCTTTTATGACAAACAATTAAAAATTAAGTGTATCTTTTATAAAGCAATTGATTTGAAATTCAATGATTTTGCTAATCTATGTTTCCTAATTCATTATTTCTATGCCTTTTTCTTTTGTGTATATGTCTGTTTGTTTTGTGTTTTTTCTTTATTTATTTATTTATTTTATTATGGATGTATCATCCCAATCTTTAGGATTTAATGGCTGCAATAGAGGAGTTGTTCCCCTATAATTAGCATAGATTTTGTTTTAGGCACATACACACCAACTTTAGGAAAAAATTTTAGAGTAAAAACTCTCAAAAACTAGATGTGGAAATGTGTCAGGGCTTCTTACATATCTACATTTAACAAAAAAAATTAGAGGTCCTAAACATGATGCCCCCAGAAGCTTGTGATTACTAAAAAAGAATAGACCCTCACCACTGGACAAGGTCATATTTCAAGACTCAATTCAAATGTGAGATGCTATCCAATAATCTATGTGAATGTTTTAATAGTATAATTCTAGAAGCTAGAACCAAAGAGATTATTACAATGAATGAAGTCATTCGAACAAGGCTAATAACCAGGGAAAAAAAGCGATGCTATGGCAAGATGTGAAACATCTCACTGTCCCAAGATTTTAAAAAAAAAATAGAGAAAGCAAAGGATTCGAGTTGGTCTTATAGGACAACATGGTCAGGGTATCATCAATATCAACTTATGGGCCCTAATGGCAATTTGTTGTTGACAATAATCAGAGAACATGCACCTACAGAAGATGGTAGTTGACTAGAATTCCATGTTGTCATGATATTTCAACCATTTATTATAACCAAGATAGACGTGAGAACCATATAGATGATTGTTATAAGGTCTCGAAGTTTCTAGGGACATATCGGCACATTCTATACATTACACAAGGCAGGGACTACTGGCCAAGGAGTGATGAAAGTCTTATGACTCCACTTGAACCTCTCAACAAAAAAAGGGGGAGGAAGACAATTCTCTAAAGGAAGGAGGCAGGTGAGGAGGTTGGATTCACCAAGGGGAAAGTTAGTAGGAAATGACTAAAGATTACTTGCAATATTTGTGGTTTTATGGGCCACAACCAAAGGTTCCATACGCTATAGGTATTGAGTGATGTGTAAATTCATAGATTTTAATTATATATGATGAAATGTAGACGCTTAA
The DNA here is from genome assembly GCF_009730915.1 of Dioscorea cayenensis subsp. rotundata. Lineage (NCBI taxonomy): Eukaryota > Viridiplantae > Streptophyta > Magnoliopsida > Dioscoreales > Dioscoreaceae > Dioscorea > Dioscorea cayenensis. The sequence continues at coordinate 14,878,436 of NC_052484.1, forward strand.
CAATTCATATATGATAGCAAGACAAGCAGAATGAAGGGGCAACAAGTGCATCTGAACTTGGTGGAACAACCTTCAACAATGAGGTGAGTGCCCATATTAATTTCCTGATTTTTTATAGGTTACCAACAACGACCCCATGGTTGCAATTAACCCTCAGGTCTTGGAAGAACATTTTCAACAGGTATATGTTGGGATATAATTTTTTTCCCCCAATCTTAGATGTTGAATCAAATGTTTATGAGTAATGTAAGGTTGATCTTATAAGTGGAGATCAAGTCAGTGCAGGACAAAGAACACCTGCACAACACCAACCAAAGCCTTCATCATAGGTCAAATTAATTTATTCAGCATCATAAGGGCATTTACATGCATCAATTAATTATCTAACAATGGTTTCAATCCTTGTAGGTCATTGATACATCTCAATAAGTGTCAATCACATCTAAGCATGGTTTGCACAATTCATCAAGTACCATTTATAGGATGGGTAGAAGAGAAACAAATATTATAAGAGGGGGAAGCAAAATGCAACAACTTCAGTTGAGATGCAATTACCCACGAAGAAAGAAATGGAACAGATACCTATGGATTAGACAAGATCAAATGACAACAAGCAATAAACAGAAGATCTTGAGAATCTTTGGAGTGAGGTCCCAAATGAAGAGCAAGCCATTGGAATGGAGGGAGAAAGAAGGAGCTGCATGAAAAAATAATATGGATTCCTCCAGGGCATGGAGGATCTAGTGCCCCTGCACCTGGGTGGACATTTTGAGACATGTTGCCAAGCTAAATTAGATTTTTTTTTTCTTTTAAGAGGGCTGGTGAAAGGTCAAATGATTGACTTCAATTATGGGTTTTGGATAACTTGAGAAACATATCAAAACATATGCTACATGTTTGGGATTTTTGTACAATTATTACAACATGCTATGTTGTCCCAATAAATTGAATGAATCATGTTTCTTTTTTCTTCATTTGTTATCTTTGTGCTTGGATGATTTGTAGGAATGAACTGAAGGAATACTAATGAATTATAACAATGAATTGAATGAATTGTTAATTGAAAGAATTGCAAGAATTGTCTTTGCTTATATGGTGTACGTATAATTTCTAAGTTGTATTTGTAGGTGTTAAACTTGTGTCTGTGTAATTTTGCAACATATGCTTTATGTAATTTTGTATTTCTACAGCATTGTACATCAACAGAATTGCAAATTATTTATGTAATTTTACGAATCTTTGTCTTTTTTACGGTGTTACAAATGAAGGTAATTAACACATAAATGCATATGGTCTATGTAATTTTGTAACTCTCTATATTTGTGCAGTATATATTCTATGTAATTTTACAAATTTTTGTATAGTTGTTAGAATGTGCTATACTGTCCCAATCAATTGAATGAATCATTTGTTTTTTGTTTTTCTTTATGTGTCATCTCTATGATTGGATGATTTGCATGAATGAATTATAACAATGAATTAAATGAATTGTTAATTGAAAGAATTGTGTTTGTCCTTCGGTGTAGGCATAATAGTGACCTGATCATAAAGTTTGTCCATTTGTTATTTTTCTTCAGCATTTTATTTCTTTTATTTATTCTTGGATCTGTACAATTACATTGAAATAAACAACTAAAATTAAAACTCTAAACACAGAACAGTGGATAAAGTGTAACTCTCCCCATAAGCCTTAGACATAACCTCCTCACACTGTGCATAAAAAACCGGCATTATGAAACTCCACCAGACGATGGTGGCTCGACCGACGCACCGGTGACATTTTGAGGCTACAACATCAGGAGAGGAAGCGAGGGAGATGAAATGATGTGTCATTCTACATGGCGAAGTTTTGGACCGGATGTATAAATCACTAATGTGGCACACTCCACCACGTAAGCGGATGACGAAAACTCTGACCATCGACACAAGCATTCTGGCGTCCACACCAACAAAATTTCACCAAAAATCTCCAATTACTCCGCGGTGAAATAAAATCAACAGTGAAATGAAATCAAAGCTTAATACTCATTTTGATACAAATTGAAAATTAATGCTCAAACAAAAAAATAAAAACAAAATTCGATACCCAACAACAACAACAAAAAAAAATTTACTCAAATCATGGGCGTTCATTTGGAAACAACAACAATAAGAATTACACATCATGTTGAGGATACATTTAATTCAACATATGTTCAAAATTGGTAACTTTACAGAGTAGATAAAGATGATAAGTGGTGAAAATGAAAGCACGGATCAATTCGATTTTCTTTAGTTCAGCCATCGAGTAATGCCGTCATCTTCGCCCACAGTTGCAAGGATCTCAATGCGTACATCCAAAATGGCCTGTTCGCATGAAAAAAAAACATATGAAATTAAGAGAGAAAGACATAAAGTTCTTTTAAGTCCAATTGCAGGGTGAGACAATGGGCCAAGTGTTGCAATGTTTTCAAGATCTATAACAATGATATGTTCATTAATAAGATACTTTTTCAGGAACTATATTTTACTGTCTGTATTTGGACAACAAATTGACATACACAAAAAAAAATTAAAAAATAAATAAATAAATGGAATACAAGACAATATTCATGGAAAACCGAAAGGAAAAAAAAAGTAAACAAATATACTCCAGCAATTTGATCAAGTGATCATAGAGCAATTTCAGAAGAAGAAAAGGCATAATAAAACAAACTATGAAGCTAAGAATCAGATATTTATCCTAAACAGATGGAACAGGATAGACAGCCAGAATAGTTGAGCGTGAGATTTGATTGATGTCTTTAAGACAGGCCTGTATGATCGATAACTGGTCCAAAAGATTCTTGAGAAAAACAAAGCATATATTACCTGCTAACAAAGATGCAAGATGCGACCGTATATTTTCTGTCTGCCTCTCACTTATTATGTTGCGGTTCGAAGATAAAAAATATACATCATATTCATGCTTACGTTTGAATTAAACATGTATAAAAACTTGCATGACCCAATTAGACATGTTTACTCAGTCTAGTAATTATCTAACAGTAGAAGAAAAAACATTGTTCTTAATTTGAAACAAACGAGAATTGGCAGGAGAGTTTCAATGAAAGATTAATGTTGTTCTTATAAACCAGGATTAGCAAATAGACTTCCAAACTTGACTTGATGTTGACTGGTTGCAGGGAAGGTTGAACAATCATCTTTTTCCAAAAACTTTTTCTGAGATGCATTAAATGGTAATCAATGAGTTGGGAAGTCTACTAGTAACTAAAGTTTGTGAGAACAGCCTTTGAACAAAATCAGAAAAAAAAAAAACTTCTAACAAAATGGGAAGTTCTCAGAAATAATTATGATTTGAAGAATGCATCCTTGCTGAACGCAAGAAATTCATGTGGGCAGAACCAAGAAGCAAGAGCACAGAATTTTTGGGCAGATATATTTTGGTACAATTTGAAAACATCGGTATAAATAGCAGGAGGCAGTTTTAGATTACCTAGGCAGATATAAATAATGAGATAAATTCAATAATTTGGCAAAAATTATTAAGAGAAATATACCACAGCTAAATGAATTTCTTAAGGCATAATTTAAATGATGCATTTAATGGTAACAACCTGGCAATTTTCTGATTGACATGCACAATCAGTGACTAACAAGGTAAGATCCATTCTGTAATTATGACTCATGCTACAGATAATCATCTGTCAAAAGTTATTTAATAGACAACAAAGTGAATGTGAATTCAGAACTCGAAATGATGAAATTAACACTACAAAGACCTGAATCAAGCATAGGAAACAGAACAATTATTAACACTGCAAAGGTCTGAATTGAGAAATAAAGTCTATATTTGTAATTCATAGTAAGAATCTAGCATAGTACACACAATTGCTTTGAAGTTTGAACTAATAAACCTACATTCTCTAGGCCCTTTTAGGTTCTTAGAATTCTTTAGCTAGATCAGCAAAACAAATAACATTGGAATTTCCAAAATCTAATTTGCACGCTCATCATATTTGTATAGAAATCTACAACACGTCAAAATATACAACTCAGCGAAAAATAATTATAGAATAAGCATTATTTTTTCTGGGTGAGATAGAACGCATACATACCAATGGGTTTCTGCAATTGACAAGTCTGCATTCATCCAACCAAGAACCTTCTAACATCCAACTCTCCCACACATCAAAACTGTAGCTTGCAAATACAAATTCCATTCTTCTATTTATCTAACATCACAAATTAAACAAACAGATTCGTAAGATAAGCAGACTGCCTTCTTTAAAACAAACAGATTGATAAAGTGCGGTGGAGCAGCAAAGGGATTATTCAATCACCCTGTGGCTGTCATAACCCCATAGGGGGGGTTTGGTAGGGGTCTAACCTCAATCCCCCACAACCAAACATATTATTACCTTTTTTTTTTACATGATTTAGTTATTTTAATAAATATATTTAACAATTATATTTTAAAAAATATTAATATCAATAAAAAATTATTATTTCTTTGAGAAAAACAAAAATTTCATTTTAACTATTTAATGTTGATAGGTACCAAGTCACAGTTTGGTCAACTCAGATAAAATTTTCCCGCCACCCAATATTTGAAAAGGTTCCCTAAATCCCACGCTTTTTAACCCTCCACCAAACACCTTGGAATTCCATAATCTTGGATAGAAGTACTACATGCACCATTGAAAGAAACAAAAATTTAAAAAATTAGGAACAGGAAAGAACAGGAATTGAAATACAAGCAGGAGGATTATGAATATGAATTATTTATTCCAGATGCAGCTTGGGTTTTTAGTCCAATCACTAAAACCTAGGCTTTCTTTTTTGGGTAATTGAGATGTTTTTCATTTGATTAAAGCAAATTACAAACAGCCAATGTTACAGCCTCTGCAAAACCTCTTTCCCATCTACAAAAGTTGCCATTCTTGGTGCTAAACCAGCTAACCAATTGGAACCACAGGGCAATTCACAGAGTCGTGGACAACGTGAAACACTGAAGCAGTTGAACAGAGGGTGGTCATAGCACAAGCCAAATAGGCTCTCAACTACTAAAACATAGGAAATCAAAAGTTTAAAATTACAGCCTATAACCAAACATATTTGAAATGGTTTCAAAATTGCCTGCATAAAGAATTTGATATAAATAAATTAAAAAAAAAAAAAAGAGTAGAATAATCTAGGACTTGAAAATGGAAATCAACCGGTATTATAATTCTATTTATTCCTGGGAGTGTTTTAGTATTCACACCAGGTACCATTCTAGTCTTGAACCCCAACCAAGCACAACCTAAAAATTTAAAATCCCCCCTCAAGCTAGAGATTGTTATCAAAGCATGATGGCATGAGACTCTATCTTCCAGAAGCCATATTTGCAGATAAGCTCTAAAAACTGTTTTCATAGTGAAATTACAGAAGCAGAAAAGGAGTCACGATTTCTCCTTGATGGATAATAATTCCCCATATATTTGTGTTTATTTGATTCCGCATCTTTTTATCCTATATATTATAATACACCAAGATATCCTTCTTATCTTTAGATTTCTTTATCTACAGAAAAAGCTATATGGCATAGAATAAACCTCTTGCATTTTCTTAGATATTGATAATTCTCGATTGGTTTTCTTATGCAAAAAATAATAATAATAATGTTCTTGGCGCTCTTTCTCTTTCTATTAATTGACTGGTACAAAATAATTCCTTCTCTTATGTTTTCTCGAAAGATTCAGCCTCAAATGCTTATGGAGAGAAACAAACGAAAGTAATTCTAACCTGCAGCAGCTTCCCACCAGCAGTGAATGAACGCAATCCAAGTTCGTCCTGAAAAGAAAAAATAGATATTCTATCACATCAGAGAAGAAGGACAAGAAAAGGACCGCTCATTGTCATTCCTGACAGAACTCACATTTAACAAAGAAATTTGGCATTTAATCCTATCGAGAGAAAACATAACAGAAGCAATAGAAGTTTTGATTAACATATACCTTGCTTTTAAATGCAACAAGGAACTGAGCAGCAGGATCCCTTTTTGTTATGTTAGACATAGTATCGAGGAACCATCCACCACCTGGAACCCTCTGTCTGGATACATGGAAACCAGGGTGATCTCTAGCATGTAAAGCAATAACAAAGCCATCTTTCAGCAGTTCACCAGAATTTCTACCGAGTCCTGCATTGAATGGAGCCTGTTTCCCAGATGACAATTCCAACTTGGGTTCAAGAAGACGTGATTCTTTACTCCTGGAATCTTCTGGGGATGCAAATCGGGAACTAGAACTCAAAACTTGGTCCCTGCCACACATAACGGTATCATTATCTCTGCGTGAGATGGAGTTGCTGTCTCTTTCTGCAGCCAAAAATTCATCTGACTTCTGTCGGGACCGCCGATGAGCAGGTCTCTTCTTACCCTTCTTACCTGATCGACTACGCCTCCTCTCAGATCTTGGAATATTCTGAGACAGAGCTGAACTCTCAGGGTCATTTGTTTCATGTAGACCTTTTTTCTCACTGAATGCTGCACTTAAATGGCTTTCATCTGTCATCCGATCATCACAAATTCGAAGAATACTTTCCTTAGCTCGTTTATCTGACACGTCATCTTCATAACCAGTTTCACTAGGTTCTTCGTCTTCATCCGAGATAGAATTCTTTGGAATAACTCCATCAAGGAAAAATGAATGCAACAAAGAGATGGCTTTCTCCCTTATTTCCATCCACACTTCTTCACTATAATCTGCACTGTGAGGAAGAATCAACACATTCGGCATTTCTCTCACCTGACAGAAGCATTAAATTTACACTCTCAGAAAGATGTCAACATAGCCTTATGTCAGCATCTCCAGCTAATTACCAGTGGCACAAAATATTCAATGAAAGTTCTCAATTATGAAGAGTAAAACATGAAGAAAATGAAACAAAAATATTAGCAATGAGATAGCATACAATTTGATAGAAAACATTTGTCCCTACCTCATTTTTTGATGCGAAAATTCAAGTAAATATTTGTCAATAGTAATGGATGGCATATGTCTCAGGCACAAGCATCTCATGCAATTCATTATTAGGTCCTTAAATGTCTGATCATATCCTTTATTCTGTTAACAATCATTTTATCTGGGTGGTGGTATTGGATTTAATCCCTCTTCAAACGGCCATTATTACTAGAAAGAACTGGAAGAATTCATCACTTCAGACAGATATATTAATAAAAAATCCATCATCGAATTTCTTTCATGGGAAACTCCTGCTCTTCTCTTCCAAATTTCATTGCTATTCTGCATTAAAGCAAAACTCCATTCCTTACCAGTGATAATTTTTCTATCAAACTTGAATCAGTCAAATAAATACCAATCCAAATTCAGCTAAAGAACTTCAAGAAGATAGCAGCAAATTAGCATTGGTCGCTAATTGTTTGAGCCACTAAGGTAGTGATATAATAAGAAAGCAATCTTTAACTTATAAGAGAGTCTACTAGTTGTTTTGACTATGTGATGATGGAGATGTCCTTAGCATAACTGCAGTGATCTTGTCAAGACACCAAAATAAATAAAACCTATAGGATGGTCAAAGCATGGTTCAATTTACACATTTCTGAACAGTGTGGTGGACCTAGAGAAAAACACGTCAAAGCACAAAAGAACTTTTGATTCTCATGACCTAATTTAGTCTATTTAAGATCGCTTTCCCTGTCTAAAAGCATCAAGGTGTAAGCAGTGAATGCGGAGCCTGTGTTAGTAGTGAATAGTATGCAAGTTTCCTAACTTCATTCGATAGAATTTCAGATGAATGAAGATACAAATCGAAGGCTCTGCATGCCACATGCAGTAAGAAAAAATGAATTAAACAAGTCTTTAAAATTAGAGGATCATAGGTGTAAGTCTAAGGTCAATAAGCCATACAATGTACAACAAAGATATCCAACAGAAAACGCGTTGATTGCCCAAATTATATGAAGTTCAAAAATGATTGTAAAATCAAATTATTTAAGCATAGCTAAATATCAAGATTTGTCTGAGGGCATTAAGATTTGATGACAATAGTAATATGAGGATTGATACATGTATGACTATAGAAAGCAGAGGATTAGACACCCTAATTTGTAAATTCTTGGCATTATGCAAGACAGTGTTCCAATAAAACAGGGTTAACAATCAGAGACCTCACACATCGAAATGGTTAAAAAAGCAAGCATTTTTATAATGGTACATACATATAAATATTTATATTCATATATATATAATGAACATATGTTTCTGTGTCAATGAGAATTACTACGAAAAGTTTTCACCACCATGTAACCACAAAGAATACAACTCATACCCAAAAGTTAATGCCCATACCCATGCTTCCATCCACTGTGGCCCCTCAGCACCATCCAATGCACAACCAGCTATGGTGCCATCAATTAACAACTGTTTAAGGGCACAGTCATCTATCAGCTGACTACTGCCTGTGTTCACGATGAATGCTCCTGTGTGCAAAAATAGATATAAATAAAAAAAAAAAATTCTTATGAGGGTATTGTTGATGATGGACCAGGAAGAGCCTGACTGAGCTAAGAAAACTGACCAGGCTTTAAGTGCTGCAAGCGATCGGCATTAATGAGATGCATAGTATCATCTGTTAAAGAGCAATGAAGCGAAACAAGGTCACTAGCTGCCAGAAGATCATTGAGTGTGTCCATTCTACGAGCAGCAGGAGGGAATGTAGAAGGCAGTCGCCTTGATTTACCCTTACCACCCTGTATAAAATCGATCAAAAGTAGTTAGATACAAGTTTGAAATTAACACATTCTTGAAATATCAATTCTTCCCAGCAGGCCCATCTTTATGAAATAGAGGCAACAATGTACAGTTTCCTTGTATATTGTCTGTTTTGGACAGATGAATATATATTTTAGGATATGATTTCTAAGTTCAATGCTCATACAAGACAAACATTTTCACATGCCCGCTAGCTTTTTTTTCCCTGATTATGATCATTGGCAGACATGAATTTATATAACAGCATAGAGCCACAAACTAGATATATATTAGGCTTACTGGAGGTAGAGGAAGATTTATGGGATGAAGTGGAGTAGTTATAGCATAAACTAAACTTATAAAGGCTTCTCTACAATAAAGCTCAAAAAATCCAAATGTGTATCAACTTCTATAAGATGGCACCCATATGTATATACCCTAAGAATTAATATCTCTCAATCCAAGCAAATAAATAACCTCGAACTCCAAATATTTCAAACAACTCATAATGGCTAATTGAGTGAGCAGCAGGTGAATTCTTCTAGGAATTTGAACCTAAAATTAGCCCAAGATAAAGCCCTTTGTATGAGAACAATCCTGAAGAACTTCTAAAAGTAAAAGCAATAATATACTCGTCAAACTAGCACCCTGCCACTTGCTCTCCTTTGAATTCCAACTTTATAAAAAGCTCGTATGAGGAATTCACCAAATGGACTACATTGTTAGGTAAATCCCAAAAAAGTTACAAACTTTATCAAAACCAAGAGAGTTCATTCTCCTCAAAATTTGATGTTCCCGTGTAAAAATTGCAAGCAACCTTGTGCTAGATAATGCTTGACTTTTTGTCAAAACTACAAAAATGCAAAACAATAAAAGTTGCCTTTTTTCTCTCAAAAGCGGCACAGTATTTTTTTCTTCCCTGATAGCCAAAGGTTTCCATATAAATTCGCCAGCAATCTTGTTTTATCAGTCTTATTTTAGATCAATCTTTCAGTCTCTCTTCCTCAACTGCGTGTTCTATCATCTATGACATGAAAGAGAATAGCAATAAATCTAGGAAAATCCAAGAGAATAGCAAGAAAAAAAAATTGCCACAAAAGAGTAGGGCACCTCATGGAAATCAAAGTAAAGAACCCTCATCTTGAAAGCAAGGCTCCTGGTGGCCAAACACCTAGCGGAAGCGGATCTCCCGATAATCCCAAGCACAAGCCCCCGGCATCGACGCATCCCTCGGCAAAATGGCTGGATGGACCCGAGCCACCCGGAGGCGGCCGAAGAGGACTGCCGAGAAAGCAGGTGAGTCCGGCGTAGAAGACTGAGGAACAGAGCCATGATAGTATCGGCGACCTCCTCGGCGCGGCCGGAGTCAACGTGAACAAGGCGGAGGCCGAGATCTGAGGCAAGGGAGGAGTCAACGACGCGGTCAGTGGAGCCGAGGCAGAGAATGAGTTGCCAGGGCTGGAGGCGACGCTGAGCAGCGCGAGGGAGGAAGGCAAGGGAGTGGAGGAGGACGGCAGCGGCGGAATCGATCCGGCCATCGGAGACGTGGGAGAGCCCGACGTGCTCGACGGTGGCGAGGCCAGCGAGGGTTTCCTCCTCGAGAGCAGGGTCTTCAAGACAGTTGAGAGAGACAACGAGGGGGAGGGTGGCCATGGGATTGGGGTTGGGAGGCAGTGATGTGGCTGCGTTAGCAGTGGTCATCTCGCCGGCGCCATGGCCGGAGCTCGGAGAGAAGGAAGGTCGGAGCTGGAGAAGGAGAAAGAGAAGAGAGATGGAATTGGGCTCGAAATGGGTCATATATATAGAGATGTAATATAAATATAATTATGGGTTTATTTGCATATTTGTGTTAATTTACAGAAAACTCACTGATATATTTTATAATTAATATAGAACTCCATTGGATTTTTTTTAATTAATTAATTAATTATTTTTTTTTCTATCATGTCTGACAGGAAAACCTAAATGTGAGGCAATCACACCACAATCAGTGCAAGTTTCAGCGAAAAATGAAGCTACAAGGCAAAGATTGTAATAGATTTTTTTTCTTAATTATTTTAATAAACAATAAATTATATAATAAAAAATAATTAATTAATAATTTATTGGTACTGGATCTTTTACCTAAGGTGTTTATTTTTAACCCCAAAATTAATATAAATGAAAATACAAGTGTATTAAAATATTAATTTTATGTCTGTGCACGTTCATCATTTCTCTTAAATGTAGAGCACTTATCACATATTTATCATAATAATAATAATTAATAAATAAATAAAATATAGTGGTCTTTTAGGGACAAGGATGAAAGGAGTGTAAAATAAATAAATAAATAAATAATGATAATAATATTTTAATAAAATTAAAAATTTTAAAATAAAGTTTTTAAAACATGAGGACTTCTAAAGTACCAGGACAACAGAAGGATGTTTTGCGCATATTGAAACCTAGAAGGGACCAATAGGTTTAATGGTACTTTTATATCAATATATATACACACACTAAAAGGCCATCATTTTATTAAGTAAAATACATAAAAACAAAAGAATAAAAACAAATGGAGGGAAAAAAGAGATGAATGAACCTATCATGGCAAAGTCCCATCTATAGCTTGCATGTTGTTGTCCAAATGGAGTGTCCCATGCATGTGAATGCTTCACTACTTCCACAATCAGGGGAGCACCAAACATGGATAATCTAATTACATTGACTACCACTCATGGCTCCACTATGAATGATACCATAAATCACAAATAAATAAATAAATAGACTAAAAAGCTTCTCTTTTTTTTTTCCTTTTTACATCTTAATACTAATTTTTTATTTTATTTACTACAATAATCACCACCTCCGCATTAGAAAAAGATGGTAACTTTTTCCTTTAACAACTGAGAGATTGAGGGACCAATAAGAATAGGGCAGTGAAAAATTTATTCGCAGTTAACTTTAAAAACCAGATTGTTGCAAAAACAAATAATTTAATAACAAAAACCATGAAGGTTTAGAGAAAATAATAGAGAATAATTGACAACAAAATAAAACTAAGATTGGTGACAGATTTAAAATTATTAACTAATTAAAAAAATTAATGAATAATTAAAATGGAAAGAATAATTGAATGTAGATTGAAAGTGTAATCAGACGTCGATGGTGATAAATTTAAAATTATTAACTAATTACAGAAATCAATGGATAATTAAAATAAAAGGAATAATTGAACTTAGATTGAAAGTGTAATTAGACGTGGATGGAAAGTCTTCCATCGTTGATTGAGTGATTTTAATTTCAAATGCAAATCTTTGCCAAATAGGTGTGCTCCATTCGTTCTACGCCATTCTCCCCAACCTGAAAAGGGCACACCCACAAGTCCTCGGCAGTGTAAAGTGGCGCATCAGGATAGTGATAGTTGACTAGATCAGCAACGTTGAATGTGCGTGGGCGTGAGATAGCCATCTCCTCAGGGAGATCGACTACATATGGATTATCATTAATCTTCTTCAAAATATGGCAAGGGCCCACTTTCTTATGTTTCAACTTGTTGTAGGTACCCATGGGGATTCGTTCCTTGTGTAAGTGCACCATCACGAGATCGCCTTAGTCAAATGTCATTAGTCGACGATGTTGATCTTTATTCTCCTTACATGTGGCATTAGAAGCTCCGTTGCAATGCTCTATCCCAATATCCTTAGTAGAGGAACCAAGTCAAAAGTATGCATTGGTAGCCTTTGGTGCACGATACCAAATGGTGTTTTGCCTATTGACCTGGTCACTATGTTATTGTACGCAAATTCTACAGAAACTAGGAGGACATTCCACTGCTTGGGGTGATCACTACAAAGGCATTGGATGATGTTTCCAAAGGTCTTGTTGACCACCTCAGTTTGACCTGTATTGGAGATCGACCTAGAAAAGTCTCCATAAAGTACACCATAAGTGGGACATGAAATTAGTATCCCTATCTGAAGAAATGGTTTTCAGCACACCATATAAACGCATGATCTCCTGGAAAAACAAATTGGCAATGTGAGAGACATTAAAAGTCTTCTTCCAAGGGATAAAGTGTACCATCTTTGAGAATCCGTCAACTACCACAACACATAATCACAAGCTCTCTGCGTATGTGGTAACCCAAGGACAAAGTCCATGGATATATCTTCCTATGGAGCAGCGAGCATTGGGAAAGAAGTATATAAACTAGTGCTTTGGGACTTACCTTTCTTGCTTTGGCAAATAAAGCACTTCTACACGTATTTATTCACATCTCTCTTGAGTTGTGGCTAATGATATCATTCTTCCACCAAAGCAAGTCTGTAATACCCTAAACCTTTGGATACCTGTTGGAAAATATATTCAGGGTATTACTACAGTTGCAGTAAGATTTTTTTACAGAGTAATATTGTTGAGAAACCCCAAGTGGAAAGAACAAGGACCTAAGTGTAAAAGTTTATAAAAGATTTTGGGTTAAAGAGTAATAGAAGAAGGATTGATATAAAATGTTTCTGGCAACCAAGGACTGAAAGGTTAGATGGAAGGGATCTTTTTGAAATGTTGTGTTATAATCCAGGGATCATTGGATAATTTAAAAAGACCTTTTGAGAATAGTATTTCATAATTCAGGGACCATTTGTGAGTTTTTCAGGGACTGTTTTGTAATAAATTATGTTTTGAGGGACTAAAAGTGAATTTCGGCTGAAGAGTTAATTGAGAGAAAAATCTAGAGCTTGAGTGTTGATAATCTTCTTCTCCATCTAATTGCTACAGTAACCCGAGAGTTTAAAAAAAGAAATATATGAAGAAATGAGAGGAAAAAAAATTGGATATTTGAGGTGGAGAATTTGGAGATCGCCGGAGGGAGTTCGCCGGAGTGGCTACTTGCTTGGTAAGGGTCTTCTTTGGTGTTGTTTTTGTTTAATGTTTGTGTATGTTTGGATGTATGTATTTTGGGTGATTTTGGAGAAAATAATGAATTTGTTTTGAGGAAATTATGATGGAGTTGATGAGAGTGTTGTTGTGAAATTATTTTTGTGTTGAAAACTTTGTATTTGAGTTGGAATTTGCTTGAAATGGAGATGAGATTGATGAATTTACTGTAGCATTACTGTAGCACCGAGATTAAAATATGGTTTAGTTAATTAAATTAATGATTATGATGATTAAGAGGTTAATGATAATGGTTGGATGGAATGGATTGAGTTAGTCCAATTGATTTGGTTAGATCAAACCAAGTTGAAATTGAATTGATTGAGTTTGGTTTAATTTGATTGAGTTGAGCTTAAGTTCACTTAAATGAAATGGACTTAGGTTTGAATGAGAATTGGAGTGGTTGGGTTTAATTGAATTAATTTGGTCTAGGTTTGATCAAATCAAATTGAGTGTGGTTGGACTTGAATTGTTTGGTTAATTTGAGTTGGTTGATATTGATTTGGGCTTGGTTTGGATGTTGGGCTAAGGATTTGGGCTGAACCAATTCAAGAAAATTTGGGTTCGGTTGAACCAAGTTGGTCCAGGAAATTTTGTATAAGAATTGAGTTGGTTCAAGGTTGATTGATTTAATTAAACTTGGTTCAGTGAAATTGAGCTTGGTTCAGTGGAATTGAGATTGGTTCAGATTGGTTCAGCAATGTTTAGCCTAAATTAAGTTAGTTTAAGTGCAATTGGAGACCGATTTAACTATTCAAGGCCGGGTTTTAACCGTTTGGAATAAGTGGGCCCAATTAGAGAGTCAATTACTGGTTTTTGTATTTTCTTTTGGGTTTCAATGTGATATTTATTTTTATTATATTATTCTATTAGGTGTTGTTCAGTCTTGGGAGGGAGTTTCAGGTCTAGCAAGGAACCCAAGGGAGACCAGGTGAGTTGGTAGTGGCTATTATTTTAAATAATTGATTAATTATTATTATTTTGAAATAATTATTTAATAGCTAGTATTTCGAAAATAATGGTTTAATTATTTTATTTTATTTTATGTTAAATTGCGTATACTGTTGGAATATAATTATATTTATTTTCCGTCTATTGCATGACAATCGTATTGATATGTCAGTTTTGTATAATTATACGTATTTTCAAATAGTGAAAATACACGTATGAATGATTTAATTATTTGGTTCATGTATTTATTTTTGGATGGTTACATATGCTTTGATTGGGAATGATTTGTGAAATCATGTGAGCATTTTAAAATGTTTTACCGACAATATTTGTGGAATTGATTTTCATTCCTGGAATAGGAATGGTATCATGGATCTGGATTTTACTGGTTTTATGCATTGTTATACTTTTGACATTGGCTTTGTGGAAATGATGTTTATTTTCGTGATGTGAATGCTTGTCCTGGATAAGGATCCTGTGATATGATTTATATCGATTGTATTATTGCTGTATCTACTTGATGGTTTGGACGGTGACGGCGGGCTGAGGCCCGACTACTGCAGTAGTGGGTCCCCACGGGTCAGCCTTTAGAGGTGGCGTGGTGGACCTGAGTATTGATTTCTACGAGGGCCAGTTCAGGTGGGAGCGGAGAGCCCTGACTGGATATTCATCGGGTAGCCGGGGGTCACCGACCGGTGAACTGATGGGTCAACGTTAAGGACTTGAGTTCCTTGACGGCTCTGAACCTAGCCAAGGCCACGATGAAGGTTTAGAGAGTTTTCTAGACCATATTATGTTGGGTGAGTGTTGGGTATTGCTTTATTTTGAATTTGAGATTTATGTTATTTTTGAATTGTGATGAGGGCAGTATCTCACAAAATTTGTGTTTTATGAGAAAATCAAATTGATGTTGATCTATGTTGAATTTATGTTTCAAAAAGTTCTTTAAAGACGTATTTTGCTAAAATTATGATATTTTGGAAAAGTTGGAAAATTATTTGAGAAGTTGGTATTTATATACTTTATATATACTGTATTTAAGTATTTGAAATTATTAAGCCACTACCGACCAACTGAATGTGCTGTAGCTGCAGAAGCAGGACTCTAGATTGCCAGATCGAGTTTAGAGCTAGTCAGGGTTAAGTCCAAGACTGCAGTGGGTCCCATACTTTTCTTTATATTTGTTGGTATCGTGATCTTGTAGCGGTTGTACCCGCAAATTTGAGTTATTATATTTGTTGTATTTATGTATTTGAATCCTGCAGTTGGTGTAAAGTTGTAAATTGTGATTTGTAAGTCTGATTTGTTTTCTGCGAGGTGTCAGGTTTCCAGTTAAAAAGGAATTTTTAACTGATGGGTGCCACATTTACCTCGGTAGAAGGGGTGGGTGTGACAAAGTCTTACCAAGACCCAAATGCCCTCCAAGTCCTCCCTTGTGCAATTCACCGATCAAGTGTTCTCGAAGTGAACCTCGAGGGATGTAAAGGCAGTTCATGAAAAATACGAATCCATCTTGAACTAGATAAGAGCTGACATGACAGTTGAGTTGACTACGGAGTTTTGGCATAGTTATGCAAAAAACTTTATCTTTTGAGTAGAGACCTTTCAAACAATCAAATCTAATGAATTCAAATTGCATGGTGATGAGTAAAGCTGGCAATCTACTTAATGCGTCAGCAATTTTGTTTTGAACTTATGCCTTATACTTGATAACGAATGTGAATTGATGTAGATATTCCACCCACCATGCATGCATCATATTGACAGCCTTCTGATTGTTGAGATACTTCAATGCTTAATGATCAATATGAAGCACAAACTCTTACTGTAAAAGATTCTACTCCCAATGTTTGATAGCTTGCACTACCACATATAACTCCAATTCATAAGCAGTCCACTTCTTTCTGGCATCACTAAGTTTTTTGTTGAAGAAAGCAATAGGTTGCCTTTCCTAGGAAAGTACCGCTCCAATTCCAATGACTAAAGCATCTGTCTCTAACTCGAACACCTTTCCAAAATCAGGAAAAACAAGGATCGAGCAATGGTGAACTTCTCTTTAATTAGCACAAAACTTCGCTTAACAACATCCCCCATTGGAATTTCACTTTCTTTATGCATTCAGTGATAGGAGCCATGATGGTGATAAAACCGCAAATGAATCATCAACAGAAAGTTGCAAGGGTGTGGAAGTTGCGGACATCGGGTAGGCCAATCTTGAATTACCTGAATCTTCTCCTCATCAACATGAATGCCATCGACGCTTACTACAAACCCTAAGCTACATTTTTTAAGGTTGACGTATAATTGATTCTCTTGCAAAATGGTAAGAACCTCTCGTAGGTGCTGTAAATGCTCATCTTCAGACCTGCTATAGATGAGAAAATCACCAAAGTAAACAACAACAAATTTACCAATGAAAGGCTTCAAAACCTGAAACATTAAGCACATGAAGGTTCTCGGAGCATTTGACAATCCGAATGGCATAACAAGCCATTCATAGAGGCCTTCCTTGGTCTTGAAAACGGTTTACCACTCATCTCTTGGGCAGGTTCAGAGTGGATGTGATACTCGTTGCGCAAGTTGATCTTTGAGAACAAATTCAAACCTTGTAACATATCCAACGTATCATCAAGGCAGGGATTTGGGAATCTATATTTGATGATGATTTTATTGATAGCTCGATTGTTGATACACATACGCCAAGTCTTGTCCTTCTTCGGAACCAAAAGTGTCAGAACGGCACATGAGCTTTGCTTTCTTGGATGAGGTCTTTCTTAAGCAAATATTCAACCATTCCTTATAAAATCTCATACTTTGCAGGTTTCATGCAGTAATAGGGTAGGTTCAAAAGGTCAGCTCTTGGCATAAAATCAATTCGATGTTGAATATCTCTTATGGGAGGGGGGACATCAGGAATCTCGTCAGGTATGACATTCTTGAATTCAGTCAGAAGGTCTTGCAGCTTTAATGAAGTTGCCACAAGTTATGATTCACCCTCTTTTATCACTACAACACATATCATCAAAGCATGTTTTACATCTATCAAGAAATCTTCTCAAATGCAGAGCATGATCTTCTTCCTCTATGACTAACTTTGGCCAACTCCTACTCGAGAAAGGACACAGAGTAAACTTTTGCCCATCCTTAGAAAATGTGTAGGCATTCTCCTTCCCCTTGTGCACAACATCTAAATCGAATTGCCATGGGGGCTCTAATAAAACATGATAAGCATCCATGTCTACTATGTCGCAAAGAAATGTGTCTTTGTATCTATCCATTGAAAAAGGAACTTCACACTGTTCGGTGACTCGTACTTCGCCAACAGCTTTGATCGACCCAAATGTGTAAGATGTCAAGTGCTTCTTGGGGACCAGTTAAACTTGCTTCACAATGTCTCATGAGATAATGTTCACACTGCTTCCGCTATCGATAATTACATCAAAGACATCTGATTGGATCTTGCATCAAGTCTGAAAGATGTTGTATCTCTAAGAATCTTCACATCTTTTGGGAATGGAAAGCACTAACCTCTTAATGACATAAGAGTATGCTTCTTCCTTGACTACTGATGTGTTCTCCGCAAGTGCACGGGTGGCACACAAGTAATACAGTGGTACCACGTTAGGGGTAGGGTTGTCGAACCTTAGAGAATGGACTTAAAGTACTTATCTATCTTCTGATGTTCAGTCAAACAAAGAGTGGTAAAAGATTTAATTAAGAACTAGTAGTGAAAGAGTGAATGATGGTAGAAATCGGGAGATTAGAATTGTATTTTCAACTACAAGAGAGTAATGCCCCAGAACGATCCCTATGAGTTATAGTATGCTGACCTGATTACAATGATTACCAGGTACATTCCATGATTCAAGTGTGAGCCCTAAAGCAATGTTGCATCTATGGTTCTTAAACACACCAAGTTATGCCAAGATAACTAAATTACCAAGGCAGCTGTGCAATTTAAGCCATCAAGATATGCAAACACAAGATTAAATACAAGAAACTCAAAGAACTCCGTAATCATTAACAATCAAGTAGTCAAAGCATACCAAACCACATAGTTCAACATCCCAGGACACTGTGGACGGTTAGCCCCTCATGGGTGGGTACAACAAGAAAGACATAAATGAAGAGCAAGAAAAAGAAGACATGACTCTTTTCTACTCAAGATGATCTTCCTTGCCGAGCTCCGTATGCTCAACCCCACTTCTCTTGTGCCTCCGACTCCTCCTTGATCCCCTTAGAATGTGTAGTGAAGCCTAATCTTCGTCCTCATTAGTGCCCTCCCGGTGGAAAGTTGAGTCCCCGAACAAAGATGAGAGCAAAACCCTAAAAACTGGAGTTAAAAGGGCTGCCTTCGAGCTCAACGCGGTCTAAGCACAATCATGCTTCGACAGTGTTCCCATGAACTGCCTTTGAATAAATCAGCTAAGTGTTCACCTGTCATTTTTCAGTGGAAGACAGCGCAATCATGCTTGGCGCGTGTTTCCATGAACATGATCGTGCTATGAGCCTCTAGCACGTGATTCCCCCGTTGAGAAGAATAAAAACTCCAGCCTAAGATATTCAGGGGAGGAACACGATCGTGCTTCAACCGGTGTTCGTCTCAGTGTCACACCCCTATAAGCTTTTTCACTTGATTCGCACCAGACTGGGAGATTCAGGAGGACAGAGCACAGTCGTGCTCTGTCCGTGTTGAGCTTGAACACTTAGCATTTCTTCCATTTTCCTTCATCTGATGACCTAATTTACTCCTAGTTACATCGAGCTCCTCAATTCCTGCATCATTAACACACATACCCGGAATAGCACCAAATATATATAAAGAAGTTCTAAAAGACAAGCAAAAGTATGAATTAAGGATAAGAAAACATGATATGAATTGCACTCATCAACTGCCTCATCATATTCCAAGATAATGTTTGATCAAATGATGCAAGCGTCTTCACTTGACTTATCATAGTTATTTTCTTCCCGTTTCGCAACAATGACAAACTTCTGGGCTCTGCACTGGTTGGATGTATGCCTGATTTGTTGACATTGATAACACTTGTTCCCATAATTTCGAGCATAAGGATTGTTTAGTCATTTCTGGGTTATTTAAATAGAATTGCTTGGTTGGAATAAACAACCTTTTGTTTTTGTTTCCTTTGGAAGTGCTTTGGAGGAGCTTGCCTGTATGTCAGCTACTGGTTTGCTCTTATGGACAGAAGAGTCGTTCAAGCTCCAGTGTGATAGACTCTTTTTTCTTTGCCTCATGAGCTTTTGCTTTGCTTTCAATGCAACTTCATCAAGGATCCAGGTAGTCTAAAGGAAAACAATATCCTCAATATCAAGAGAAGACCATTGTTGAACCTGGCAGCTTGTCGAGCATTAGATTCCATTAGGTGATTATGGGATGCCAATCTCATGAACTCCTTAGCATACTCAGTCACAGATTACAACAACTGGCGAAAATTTTGGTACTAGGAATATAAGGTTTGCTCGTACTCAACGAGCAAGAAACGAGCATATATCAATTGCTTTATCTTCAACCAACTTTGGACTGGTTGCTTCCTTTGGTGATGTTAATTCCAAGCCAAGGCAACACCCTTGAGTTTGAAGTTGACATACCTCACTTGTGCTTCCTCGAGGGTGTTCATCAATTCGAAATATTTTTTTACTCCAAAAACCCAGTCAAGAAAATCTTCAATGTGCAAAGATCCTGGGAAGACAGGGATCTCGGCCTTGATCCTCGGATAGTTGTCTCATAGCCGTGGCACGAAGACAGCATTTAACATCTCATCTTAATCAAACTATCAATGATAGTCGCCGGAGATAGTGGACCTACCCATTCCTTAGAATGTTCAAATTTGAAAAGGCCTCAAGAATCATGGCATTCTGCTCACTCTATTGCTCCAGCAACTAGAGTAACTAGATGATTACGGCATTAGGATCTTCTATTAGTTACCACACAGGTAATTACCAGCTCTGGTACCAAATGGAGAAGGATAACGGAGAATTTGTTCGCAACTTGCACTAAGAACTAGATTGCTAGTGAAACAAACACCCCAAATAACAAGAACCAAAAAGGTTTAGAGAAAATAACATATGATGGAAAGAGTGATCGAACATGGATGGAAAGTGTAATCAGACATGGATGGAAAAGTCTTCCATCATTGATTAAGTGATTTAAATATCAAATTCAAATCTTTTCCCAAATGGGTGTGCTCAATTCATTCCACGTCACCAACTCCCTCGCAAGCGAGTGACTTCTCCACCTTATCAAATGTATATATATATATATATATATATATATATATATATATATATATATATATAACCCTAAAATCATTATATTCATCAAACTAACTTTAGAGCTATTTCCAACTCCCTCACAAGGGAGTGACTTCTCCACCTTCTTCTTCTTCTTCTTCTTCTTCTTATTCTTATTCTTATTCTTATTCTTATTCTTATTCTTATTATTATTATTATTATTATTATTATTATTATTATTATATAACACCAAAATCATTATATTCATCAAAATAACTTTCGAGCTACTTTAATAAATAAAATCACCCTCATCAATTGTAGTAAATATAAAACAAAATTAGGACTCAATTAAAAAAATGCCTTGGATTCTAGCATCTCTATGATGCAATGAACCAAATTAATGAATATACGTCCATGTGGCAGAAAAGATGAATATAAACAATTCATATATCTCATTATCTTGATACATACATTATAGTGCATGCAAGAATTTTCTTTGATCTTGAAGCCTATAGCTTTTTATTTTTGAGATATTTTAATTGGTTTTTTTTTGGGTCAATCTAATACATCTAAAACCATTGAACTCTTATGGGGTTGTTGATAAATTTTTTTAATAAAAAATTGACCTAAACTTATGGATGGTAACAAAGCAGGGAATCCCTAATTTTTGTAGGACCTAGTTAAGGCAGGGATTCCCCGATTCTTTTCCTATGAGGACAGGAACAAGGGCCAACTTGTCCCTATTTCATGAATCGGAGTGGGGGTGGGGAGAGCATTCCCCTGCCCGCAAGGATCCTAACCTAATAAAAATTATATATTAGCCATTTAAATTTAATATAATTACAAGTAGGTGTTTTGTCCTACTTGTATAA
Source organism: Dioscorea cayenensis subsp. rotundata (assembly GCF_009730915.1). NCBI lineage: Eukaryota > Viridiplantae > Streptophyta > Magnoliopsida > Dioscoreales > Dioscoreaceae > Dioscorea > Dioscorea cayenensis. The sequence continues at coordinate 14,900,166 of NC_052484.1, forward strand.
ATTCAAAATTCTATATTATGGTTTATATTGATAAGCATATGATAGAGTATTTTTGGTAAGTTTCTATAAGGTGGTTTGTGTTTAATTTTATGAATACTATTTTATAGGCAAATTGGCAAATATATTTATCTTAGTATTAAATAATTTTAACAAAACAAAATTTATGAGTGTATTGTCATTACGGGGTTGGGGACGAGGAACAAGGAGACTATTCCTCCCCATCACTCATTACCACCCCTATCGAAAACTATTAACTCTAAATCCAAATATGGTTATGATTATGGTTAAATGCTCCAATATTCATATTTATATAGAGAGGACTAGTCTTATGGGGACGTACACATATTGAAAATCTACGGACATCCCTTGGGACCACTAACCATGTATTATAATATCCTTAACAAAATTGACGTGGTAGTCCAACTCAGAAAGCTTTTAGGGTTAATCCAAGTCATATGCTGAGTCATCGGCTGAGTCATCATAAATATTACTTGTCCTAAGAATTCTTGTCCAAATCCCTTGCCTTGCCGCAAAACCCCCACTTCCCCTTCCAAGCCCATCACAACCATTGCCACTGAGCTTGCCCCACCACCCCACACCCTGTTGTCGCTTTTTGTCAGTCGATCTCCACCACCTTGACTTCTGAAACTCTCCAGCATTGTTACAGGTAAGGAAATCCCCACTGAAAATGGTTACATTAACTTGTACTAATTTCTTTGAGGAGTTGTTGTTTCTCATACAAAATATATTTCTTGCAGGTAGCATAAACTCTCCAGCATTCTTTCTCTTACAGGTAATATATATTGTGATTTAAGCATATTGAGTGAGTGAATGAACTCTCCAGCATTAAGCTAGTAAATACTAAGTGAGGGAATGATTTTTTTATTTTCAGTGGCATTCTATTTTAATGTGATTTAAGCTATGACATTATTATGAGAAATTCGTTTTTGTTGCCTTTTAGAAGATCATGTTGTAATTTACTTACTCACTCGTAATAATTTCTCAGTGGGGGTTTTATGAATGTTGGGATTTTATTTTATTAATGATTTCATTTCTTGTTGTTTATGTGTGCTTACTAACTCATAGAATAGAAATTTACTAACTCTATGCTGATCAAATTAATTATTCATCTTATCTGACTTGACTGTTGGAAACATTTTAGGTTGTTTTGTCCAATAACTAATTATGTTTGCCCCTATATCTGAAAGACATAGGAATCATTTTGGCATGATGTGCTACTTCAGGTTTTATTGCTTTTATTTTGGTTTGTTATTCTAGTTATATGAATTTATGTTTCTTTGTTGTTAAGATTATGGTCTTACTTTTATTCAATTTTGATCTTGTGAAAATTAAGAGTGTCAATTTTGATCACACGTGTGGAAGGTTTTCACTAATTTTCATGTTACTTCGGCCGATCCAAATTGAAGGTACAATGGGATAATTAAACAAATTAAGTTTGACTATGGTTTCACAATCTATGGTATGAAAGCTTGGAGAACCACAGATTTGGCAATGAGGTGGGTCAATGGAGATGAAGTTAAGCAATATACAAAGCTTATTAGGTATGCAACTTAGCTTAGGTAGAGTAATCCAGGGAACACAGTGATCTTGTGGAGAGATAAAGGTGTTTTTAAATGGTTTTATGTTTGTCTGAAGCCCTTGAAAGATGCATTCTGGTCAGGTTGTAGGCTATTCATAGGCTGTAATGGATGTTTTTTAAAAGGTCTCTGTGATGGGAAAGTGTTGTCAATATTAGGGATTGACCCGAATGACTGTATTTTTCCTATTGCATACGCAGTGGTATTGACTGAGAATAGAGAAACATGGCCTGGTTTATGGAGGTTTTGAGGGATGATTTGGAGATTTTGAACAGCAAATATGTTGCCATAATGAGTGATCGGGAAAAGGGTTGTTTATATGCTTAAAGTAAATTCTAGTTATGCTAACTATCAATTAATTTTTGTCTCGTATTTACAGGGATTAAAAAGGGTTGTTGAAGAAGCATTTCCAAATGTAAAACACAAAAATTGTGTTAGACACATCTACACAAATTTTAGAGAGAAATTCAGAGTTAAAGCCTTAAAGGATTTTCTATGGAATGCTGCAAGGGCAACATATGTACAAAGATATAACTATTGGCTTGGAGTACTGGAGAAAGAGAACCCAGATGCCAGAAAATGGCTTAACCATGAAGACAGGCCCTATGCAAGCTGGACCAATGCATTGTTCACAACTTCAAGTAAGTGTAACATCCTCTTGAACAACATTTGTGATTGCTTTAACAGGTATATACTTGATGCAAGAGATAAGGGAATCATCATAATGCTTGAGACAATCAAGGTGAAGTTGATTAGGAGAATGAAAAAGAAAAAAGAACAAATGTTGAAGTACAAGGGAAATATATGCCCAAAAATCCAAAAGAAACTTAATAAGATGAAAAAGGAGGGATAATACTACACACCAGAATTTTCAGGTGGGCCTAAAGTCTATATCATATGTTCTGGAGGGGAATCCTATATTGCTGACATGGTTGAGAGAACTTGCACATGCAGAAGATGCTAATTGACAGGATTGCCTTGCCCTCATGGAATCAGTGCCATATATGGGAATAATCAGCAACTAGAGGAATTTATACATGCTTGCTATTTGGTGTCAACTTATTTGAAGGTACATGATCACTACATAAACCCCACCAATAATGAAGAGCTTTGGCCAGAAGTTAATGATGGAACAAGAGTGATCCCACCTCCAATTGGTAGAAGACAAAGGGGAAGGAAAGCAAAAGTAAGAAGAAAAGAACCTGAAGAGATTGAAAATACCTTCAAGACATCAAAATCCAATTCCACAACTTCTGGGAAAGGAAAACAAAAATTAAGTAGAAAGGGGTTAAGCACAATTAGATGTACAATATGCCATGCAAAAGACCACAACAAAAGGCATCATGAGAAAGTAAGTCTTTTGGTTCAGTTGCAATGCATAATTTCAATTTGAAATTGTTTATGTCAATTATATTTGTTGCAAGTGCTACTCAATATTGCTTGATGAATTTGAGTTAAATGAAATTGAATGATTCTAAATCTCATCAGTGACTATTTGTTCCTTTTTGTTTATGATGGCAGACTAACGGGAGTACATCTGCAAGTATTGGCCAAAAAAGACATAAACTTAATACTGTAATGGTTTATATATATATATATATTTGAGTTGGGATGAATTGTAACTCTGTAATAATTTAATCCAATTCTGTTTTCTTCACAGAGGAGAAGAAGTAATCAGTCACCTGCTATAGAAAATATGTAAATTGATAACACTGCAGATGCCAATAAACCAACTTAGCATCATGAATTGATAAGTACCCAACAATCTCAAACAAGTCAACCTAGTGACATTATCAGCCAAGGGCCAGCACTCAATGCCAACATAAGCAGGTCCAACAATGTTAGTGTAGCTAACTTAGGCAATGTGACCTACTGCATAAGGACACCTCAATCTCCACCTGCAAATAGGGCTTCTTCATTTACAAGGGTGGTAGGGAGCTAGAATGTGTTGATGGCAAACTCATTTGATATTTTTGTTATGAACTTTATAATCAACCTTAATGTCCAAGTTGAATTGCCAGTACTGTTGAGTAACTTTGTTGTAAGCACTGATAATTTTGTTTATGGTTCATTGTTGTAGTTGGATATTAAATGTCAATTGTGTACTTATTTATGTGTTGACTTGCAATTGGATGCTAATTAAATGTCAGTTGTGTACATTTTTTTCCCAAATTTCTGCAACCCATATAATTCTACAAATCTTATGGTTCAGTTTGTTTATGGTTCAATTTGTTTCAGCTTATACAAACCTATTTCATGTCATAAGTTTGCAACTCATAATAGCTACTTGTGCAGACCTTTTTTCTCTCAAATTTATACAACACATATATTTGTTTTATGTCTCTATAATTTTGCAATGCATGTTGTTCAATTTGTTTCAGCCTTACAAATTAGTCGCTTGCTGCTTATGCTTGTGCAGATTTTTTTTTTCAAATTTCTGCAACACATCTATTTGTTCCAGGTCTCTATAATTCTGCAATGTATGTTGTTCAATTTGTTTCAGCTTTACAAATTAGCTACTTTCTGCTTGTGTTTGTGCAAAATTTTTTTTTCAAATTTGTACAACACATCAGTTTGTTTTAGGTCACAATTATATCATGGCATTCATACACTAAAAAATTCAGGTCATAATCAATTCCTTTAGCAAATCATTTACACATAGATACAAACTAAATCTTTTCCCAACTCCATTACAGACATATATTCAATTTACATTCATCACCTACAAACTAAGATCTAAACTCTCGGAGCATCTCCAGCATCCACTATACAAAATGTGGTTCCTAATGAATCATCCAAGAAGAGAACGACACGCACCAGACAAGATGGAAACCCTACCTCTGGGAGCATCTCCAACATTTCACTCATGATTACCTCCGGGAGACCGGCAGCGTGAGAAGGCTATATTGGGAAGGCCATCATTGGGATTCGGGAAAGAGAGGAGGCCATTCTGGCCTGAGGAGGCACCTTCGATAAGTGGTCAAAGTGATGCCCTATTCTAGGGTTTCAAGTGAACTTCAACATAAGAGAAAAGGAAGAGAAAGAAGCCAATGACTCAGCATATGACTTGGATTAGCCCTAAAAGCTTTCTGAGTTGGACTGCCATGTCAATTTCATTAAGGATATTATAATACATTGTGGCTTCCACGTCAGCGAAATCACTGGAATTAGCCTCCAAATAGGTCATTATGGCCACCGATGCTCCCGGAGAAATGTTATTTAGCCATCCAGTTAAAAAAATTGTTTGTGGCTACAACAACATAAATTACAAATATTTGTGACCACGAGTAAAATGAAACCGGATTAATGAGATAAAATGTCAATTTCACAAGAACAAGATGAAGCTTAGGTTATAACCACAAAGCATTTTCCAAGAAGGTTGAGAAGTAATAATTTTACCTTCAAAACCAAACACCCACTCGCAACTATTGGTTTAGGAAAATGCATGGGATGTGTAGAAATAGACAAATACCATTCTAGGAAGGGGAGGCAGGTGAGATTTTTACACTAATTTTAACCTTCATTTAATTCCATCTTTATATTTAAAATTTTTGTTCACTTAATATATTTTTTAATTTTGTTCATTTTCTGTCCTAACACCAAGACAACACACAAGTAGTATATAATTCACAAAAATATGGATATATCTACTTTTTATTTGTTTTTATATTGTCAATGGTTACATGACATCATTTGCAATATCACCATGACTTCTTAAAAAATAAAAGAAAAACACTATGATCATATGCATTATATGCCATGTTATTTTACCATGTATTAATCATGCAAATATTAAAATAAAAATAAAAATAACATCCTTATAATAGGAGGATGGTATTTCATTTTCTGGTTGAGGGTTTATGACTTGTCCACATCCATTAAAAAATAAAATGAAAATACATATTTTTGAATAACAATGATAAAAATAAACTTTACAAAAACCAATCTTTTATTAAAAGAAAAAAATAGTCTCCAAAAATTACTTTAATGGAAATTTTTTTTTTAAAAAAAAAGCGAAAGCTCTCAATCAGAATTGGATTTCCTAACAATCAGACTTATTATAACCAAAAAGAAGAATTGAGATCATCTTACTCACTTCCCCCGACTTACACACTTCCTAGGGCTCACCCTAAACAAGCATATACCTTGAAAAAAAAATAAGTTTAACCATATGATTTTACAGCGAAAATAAAGCATTCATTAGATTGTAAAAACTCAAACAATGAAGTACTTAGCATAAATAAATATTTTTTAATACATCTAAAACCATTGAACTCTTATGGGATTGTTGATATTTTTTTTTTAAAAAAAATTTGACCTAGACCTATGAGTATTATTTTTTTGGTCAATTTAATACATCTAAAACTATTACACTCTTATGGGATTGTTGGTAAATTTTCTTTTTAACAAAAAATTGACCTAAACCTATGGGTGTTACCTTTTCAGCCAATCTAATACATCTAAAATCATTGAACCCTTATGGGATTGTTGATAAATTTTTTTTTAACAAAAAATTGACCTAAACCTATGGGTGGTAGCAGGGTAGAGAATCCCTAATCCTTGTAGGACCTAGTGAAGGCAGGGATTCCTCGATTCTTTCCCTGTGAGGACGGCAACAAGGGCCAACTTGTCCCTACTTCATGAATCAGAGTGGGGGTCGGGAGAGCATTCCCCTCCCCACAAGGATCCCAACCTGATAAAATTATATATTAGCAGTTTAAGTTTAATATGATTACAAGTAGGTGTTTTGTCCTACTTGTATAAATTCAAAATTCTATGTTATGGTATATATTGATAAGCATATGATAGAGTATTTTTGGTAAGTTTCTTTAAGGTAGTTTGTGTTTAATTTTATGAATACTATTTTATAGGTAAATTGCCAAATATGTTAATCTTAGTATTAAATAACTTTAACAAAACAAAATTTATGAGTGTATTGTCATGAAGGGGTTGGGGACGAGGAATAAGGAGACTATTCCTCCCCGCCAAGGAGTCGGGGACGAGGACAAGGAGGGGTCTTTCTATCCCCGCCTCACCGGCTACCACCTCTATCTAAAGCTATAAACTCTAAATCCAAAAATAGTTATGATTATGGTTAAATGCTCCCATATTCATATTTATATAGAGAAGACTAGTCTTTTGGGGACGTACACATATTGAATATCTACAGACATCCCTCTGAACCATTAAATCAACATCTAACCCCCATGTTCTCTCTTACTGTTGCAAATCTACAAACGTAGATTGTGTTTTGCTATATATATATATATATATATATATATTTATATACACACATATACATATATATTCCATTATATAAACTAATACATATATGGATTAAGAGATAAAATGTCAATTTCACAAGAATAAGAAAGAAGTTTAGATTAAAAGCGCAAAGCATTTTTCAAGAAGGTTGAGAAGTAATAATTTTGCTTTCAAAACCAAACACCCACTTACCCACTCATATCACATGTAGTGGTTTAGGAAAATGCATGGGATGTGGAGAAATAGACAAATACCATTCCAGGAAGTGGAGGCAGGTGAGATTATTATTATTATTATTATTATTATTATTATTATTATTAATATTATTATTATTTTGCATTAATTTTACGGGGAAGTACCAAAAAATCCCTCAATACTTTTAAGAATTCCTTTTAATCGCCCCAATGTTTGTGTTTCCTCAGGGGTCCCTCCTTTTTCTGCAAATTTCTTTTCAGCCCAAAACCAATTGACGGAGGTGACGGAGGCGTTAAATGGGTTGTGAAATGTCTTTGCTACCCCTAAGAGAAGTTGTGTGCTTTGAATTAAATGCGGTTGAATTCGAAGTGGCTGAAATGACGCTTTTAACCCTGTCTTTTCCTTGGGAACCGCTGGCGAGATGGTTGGGACTGTGAATCATTGGGATTCGAGAACGAAACCCTATCTTCCACCCAGGGCATCCTTTCGCCTTCTTCTTATATCGGTGGAAAAAATGGAAATCCTTTTTTTCGCTCATTTCCTTTCTTGCAAAACCTCCTCTTCGAGATCACCGGCGAGTTTCATCCCCGGTTTCCATTTGTTCGGGAAGTTCTTCAGCAAAGATCTCCGGCGACATTCTGTGAAATCTTGGCAAGTTACCTCAAGGGAAAAAGGCTGCACGAAGGTGAGAAGACATATCTGATTGCCATGGAAGGAGGGTTAACTGAGTGGCTTTCCCTATTTTCTGTGTAATGTTGTGTGATTCCTTTGATAATATCGACATTCTTGTGTAGAGTTTGTCGCTTTTCCTGTGTAGACTGTATGGTTTGATGTGTATACTATTATTTTTATCTCTTAGTGATTGAGTTTGTGTTTGCCTTTTTTATATAGATCATAAGATAGAAACAATACTTGTAAACGCTCGGTGTTATTTGGGCCCAGTTGTTGAAACCATTGTAGAGTTGAAAAAACAAATGAACAGGCGTCATTGGGAGATACTCCGTGGTATGCTGTTTGCCCATTTTATGGATGTTACTCCCGTACTACAGAGCGAGGGGTTCTTGATGCGATATTGCAGTTGTACTACGAGAACCGCCAAATGTTTAAGATAGGACAAAGTATGCTCTCGTTTAGATCAGAAGATGTCGCTCTCATCCTAGGCCTCAATTGCCATGGAGATACTGTCTCTTTCAAGCATGAGAGGGTCCAGTCAGAATTTGAGAAGAACTTTCTGTATAAAATGCACAACCGTCACCGAGATGCAATCAAAGATAGCCTACTGAGAATTGTACGTAGCAAACACGGCGAGGAGGAGACCTTTGCCAAACCCCTGGTGGCGTACTTCATGACGATGATTCTGTTCCCCAATACTTATCTAAATACGCCATCATTCGTAGCAAGGTACGCCGATGATCTGGGGTCACTCGGTCGTTATGCATGGGCGCATGCTACTCACAAGTGGATGATGGAAGACATCCCTGCGACAGCCGGCCGTGTCAAACTTCGTTGTAAAGGAAAGTGCCCTAGTGCAGAGTATTTGAGAGGTTGCTCCATTGCTCTGATTATTTGGTTTTATGATGTGACAGGCAGTGTGAAGAAACAAAGAATAGGCCAGTCACCCCGTCTCGTGTGCTATGGAGAGTCCAGTTTCATCAAGTCGGCGTCTATCGAGCCGCTTCTGAACTCAATCAAAGGGAGAAAAATAAGTTAATCCTATTGCTGTCGAAAATGATTGGTAATTTGGATGAATGTGTTATTTCCAGTGTTTTACAATGTTGTACTGTGTACATTACTCAATTGATGTGTATAATGTTATGTTCCTATGTATAATATTGAATTTGTTGTGTATATTTTGTTGTTTTCTGTGTATATTATAGAATTATTGTGTATAATATCGAATCCTAAAGTTACGATGTTTTGTGTTTACTTATCAGTTCTCTGCGCTTATACCAACTAACGACGAGGACAATATGTTAGTTGGTAATATTAAGCGTGATCAGAAGTAAACCCCTGCCAGAACATCGGCATCAGGCTACTATACAAGGCAGTCCCGACAACAAACAAGGTCCCCCACCACTGGAAAAAAGCCAAGCGTCGAGCCAACAAAGAAGGGACGCCGGAATCAATCTCCTCCAACCACCCCTGAAGAAATTGGCCATCGACAGTCATCGGTAGAAAGGCTGGAGGAGGTTCCACAAGGTGCCGATGAAATACGGCGGTTATTGCAACAAGTATTATCAGAGCTCCGTGACCTGCGAGCTTGTATAGACGAGCATGAACGTGAAGATTCAAAGCGAAAAAGGTCAGAGTCAGAGTCACTGTCACCGCCTCGGGATTCAGTACCCCTTGTGAAGGAATCGGATATCAGTCGTCCCCATTCGTCAGGACCGTCCCCTACTCCTTGCTTTAGGTTCAAAAGGGTGGCACGACATTTGAAAAGCTGTTCTAGTCAGTATAGTACGAAGTGTACAGCCAGTGCGGAAATCCCTACACAGCAGGATGAAGAAGCTTCCGAGGATGTCCACATTCCACCAACAGCTACTTAAGAAGAAGAGGCAGAAGCTGCATCATAGGTCCTCGCATATGATCGGTCTGTGTGTGGTGATGAAATTCCAGCTTGTGAAGCGGGAATAGATGATAATCCGACTCATGCTCCGCCTCCTCAGGTGGCCACGGATGAAATTTCATCTCATGTCCTACCTCCTGAGGCCCAGTGGGCACCCAGATCCCCGTAAAGGCTGAAGATACTCCCCCCCAAACGTGTTACACGACGGATGGCTACCCAAGATACACATCAAAGTAGTCCACCTCCGAAAAGAGCTCCACCAAAATGAGCCCCAGTGAATAAGACACCGCAAAAGCGGGTTCAGCCAAAGAGAGCCCCACCGAAAAAAGCCCAACCAAAGAGAGTTACAAGGAATAGGGGCCCAGCACAGAAGAACAAACCTGCTAAAAAGGTTTCTATCTCGAGTGATGACTCCGAAAATGATGAGGAGGCAGCAGTATTACGCGATGTAGACGCATTACTTCACTCCTTGAACAGTTTGAGAAAGGAAAAACCGAGAGAAGCGTCGCTTATGGTGGTCACATATGAGCCTCAACCAGAAGGGCAGGTGTACTTTAAGGAGCAAAAGAAGGCTGAGACTGACTTACTACCACAGAAGAAGTCCTATCCAGGATTTGGAAAGCTTAAGTAATTCGAAAAAACAACCCTCACCATCTTCCTCAACACACGCGTCGATGGGTACTTTTTCTTCTGTGTATATATATATCTGTACATGTTTAAATTATATATTATTCTGTGTATAAATATTACTTTCCAGTGTATAAATATTACGTTCCTGTGTATAAATATTACCTTCCTGTGTAGAAATATTACTTTCCTGTGTGAATATTTAGTTTCCTGTGTATACTTACGTATGACTTTGTGCTTCTGTTATCTAGCTTTGTCATCTAGAGGGATGATAAAGACTACGGGTATACCACCTGTGCCCATCGGTTCGTCCTCTTCGATGGGAAGGAAAATGTCGACAATGATGTATTCGATGGCCTCATACTCATACTCCGTGTGGAATTGCTAACAAATCCATTGGCATTCAAGAAACGTGGCGTTGTGACACGTCCCCTAGCTCTTGTTATGCAGAAATTGCAATTTGCAGCAGAACAGGCATTGTACCTGATGGAAGATGTCATATACGGGTACAAGGAAGCTGACCTTGTACTTATGCCAATCTAGCTTCATGGGCATTACCATCTGCTCGTTTTGGACAATGAGAAGCAAAAGTACATGCACTACTTGTCCCTCAGGTTAGACATTTATGATTCTGACGCCGTCGATATGGTACGTGTGAAAAATATATTGTGGAACTACAGTATGCTTTCCTATGCTCTTCTATTTAGTGACTAACAAGTTCCATTAAACTGTTCAGTGGGATCTCTTTGAACTATGCATCGAGGTCAACACACCCAGTAATCCATTTCAACACTTCCCACTTAAGCATGTGGGGGACTGCCCCTAGCAGGCACTCGGCACCGTTGATTGTCCAATGTTTTGCATGCGATATATAGAACATCTTCTAAACGGGGAAGAATTGTCTATTTCACAGTCGGACGTTCAAATCCTCCATCTCCGCTATGTCACCCGTATACTACTCGACGCGATGAAGAGAAAAATAATATCAAGCACTAGTATGAAAACTGACGCCGAAGGTCAAAAAGAGGCCACCGGGGAGAAAGACAGCCAAGGTGAGAAGTAAATGGAATGTGAGGAGTCCGCCGGGGAGAAGGACGGCCAGGGTGACAAGGAAATAGAATGTGAGAAGGATGCCGCCTGGGAAAACGAATGAGATAAGGAAGCCGCCGGGGAGGACAAAGAAGGTGACAAAGAAAAAGAAGGTGACAAGAAGGCTACTGGGGAGGACAACGAAGGTGAGAAACACACAGAAGGTGTCTTGGCCGCCGCTAGGGAGAAGAACGACCACGGTGAGAAGACCACCGAATGTGACAAAGATGAGAATGAATCCACTACTGAAGATGCTACCCCTCATGAAGTGAGGCAGGAAAATGAGAACCAGGGGAATGGCTAGACATTGAAAACCGAGGCAGTCGTTGACCTAAACAATTATCCAGTTGTAACTGCGCATGAGTCTGAAAATGCTGTGGCTGACGATGTTGAAAATTATATAAGGTACAGGAAACAAACATGAACAGTTATGATTACATGTGAATTCTTGCGTTTGTAATGACTATGCTTGTTTGTAATTGAAAATTTCGTTATGCAATTACATATCATACATACGAAATAGCCATATATTATAGCTGTACTACACGGCAAAATATATTTCATACACAACAAAATGTATATATACACAGAAATTGAGGTTTACACACACAAACAGAAGTAATAAAACAGGTAAAGGAAAAAAATTAAAAAGGTCATGCTAACGAGCATGCGAAAGAAAAATCAAATATCATACGCTACCGTTAGGTTTAGCATGGTCAGTCCACTATATCTGCATTACATGATCGCCGATTATGACCACTTTCGTGACACCGGCTACAATGTAATTGACGGACATCAAAGGCTTGTGACTCTATTCTCTTCCTCCTTAGACGGCCTGGCCGTTTCTTTGATATTGGTAGCCTAAGTCGTAGTTGACGGTTGTCGTCAGATGGTTTGCCACTGTCAGGAACAGGGGATATTGAATTCGCATACGCCCGACGATACCATTCCACTGTGAAGTAATCATCAATATAAGAATGGACATTCGTGTCTGTTTGCATAATCGCGACACATGCATGCTTGCACGGTAGGCCATGTACTTCCTACCTCCTACATGAATACTGATGAGACTGGAGGCTGACTGTGTTGCTGTTATTGTCAATGACTTCTTATGTGTCTCCGATAGACCGCCCTACTCTAAGTAAACGACTATCATCAACGATTTGCTCAACTCTTTTCCATATTTCAGGACATAAGTATATCCCACCTGTTGGATTGTTCTCGTCTTTTGGCTAACATATTCATAAGTTTAAACCTGTAAAAAGACAGTTACATAGGAAATTAATATGTATAAACATAAATATCTATTTCTACACGGTAAAGTAAAATTTATACACATAAACATAAATATATACACGGTTAACATAAAACTATACACAGGAAACCTATATACCACACAGAAACGCTCGTATCTTACATGCAAACACATAACCATACACAGTGGGCAGCTAACCTGATAGAATCAACCATGCTTGTTACTGGCACATACCATGCCTCTTTAATCCAAGCATTGAAGGATTTTGCCAAGTTGGAATACATCTCGCACCATCGCATTCCTTTAAATAAAAAATTCGACCAATGATCAACGTCGGACTTATTCATCAACCAAGAGTGTGCGTTGGCCGATAGACATGTAAGTTCACGAACTGCATCATCGAACTCTTTCGAAGTGTATGCGTACGCAATTTTCACGATTACTGCCCAGTATTGCATTCGCAAAGATTTACCAAGGCTAGAGTTAGACTTTATGAAGTTCGCCTCCAAATGACATAGGCAATAACCATGTGTTGATGAGGGGAAGACTCGCGCGAAGGCATTGACCAGGCCCTTCGATCGATCTGATATAAATGTAATAATTTTATCGTAGGTATCTTGACCATATAAGGCCTCCCCAAGAGTAGCGAGAAACCAAGTCCAGTTTTCATCAGTTTCATTGTCGACGATAGCAAATGCTACATGGAATAGACCATCATTGCCATCTTTCACTGTTGCCCCTAGCAGAACCCCGCCATACTTGGCTAACAAATGGGTTCCATCAATAAAAAGTAATGGCCTGCACCCATGCTTGAACCCCAATAAACAAGCCCCGAATGAAAAAAAAAAGCACGCTTAAATCGCTCGCCTTCTTTGTCAATGGTAACAACGCTACCGGGATTTGTCTCGAATACTTTATCTGCATACCATAAAAGCAAATCATAGCTACTAACCTCACTAACATGAATCACTGACCTAGCAACTTCCTTCCCCATCCAAGCACGCTTGTATGGAAGACGAACACCGTGGTCACGCAATGTCTTTCTGTATGTCAACCGCTCTGTATAATGGTGTTTCTTTTAATTTATGTATGACACATTCGGAAATCCACTTTTTGCTTGCTTTTAGATGTGTTGTAGTACCAATTCCTCCACCACAAATGTGAGTTTCTTGCATTGTCTTCAGCCGGAACGCGTCATGAATTCCCTCTTTAGAAGCATGCACTCGCCATTGGCATTCCTCAACAGCGCACCTTACAGTCACCCGAAGTTTGTCATTTTTTATAAATGTAAAGTCAAAATTTTTCCTTATAACATAGCTTCGCAGGCAATCTTTAAAGTGGTCTGCATTCTCTAACCATTAGCCTACTTGTAAAGTGATACCATCATGTGTATCGATAAACCCGGTAATACTGAGCGTCCCAGAAGAATTATATTGGGATAGAAAACTATCGCCATTGGGGTTGACGCTGTCTGACAACGACCCTCTGTATTAAAAAAATACACACAATCAATAATAATACACAGGAAACATAGATGTTACACAAGAAAAAGATATTATACACAGGAAACATATATTATACATAGGAAACAAATATTATACACAGAAAACAGATATTATACACAGGAAACAGATATTATACACCGAAAGTCATTCTTAATACAGTACCATATATTAATACACATGAAATATTTGACATTCACAGTACCATCCTATAGAACACAGGAACACATAAAAAATAAGTAACCAGTGAAATAAGTGATTGCAGTATTACGATAGGATCAAGGAGGCCGAGTTTCCATCTGCAGAGACACTCACATCCTCGATGATGATGTCTACGACAAATTTGTTGAAACTCTGATATATACGACACATGCGTTCAAAATCGGCGTCAGACTCAATTGGACAAAGCGTTCTGTATGCGTCAGGCGTTACGAACTTCACTTTCACTTTTAAAACATCTACGGCCCAGCGTGCACATATCTCACCCATAACTGACTCCCATGAACTTAAAACGGTGAATTGAAGCGCACGTCCTTCACCTTTGTATCGCGCCACGGCGGAAAATGTTTTTATTTTTAATGACGCCTACATGAAATTGCAAAAAACTTGTAAGAATTTACAAACACAGAAAAATGACAAAAATGAAGGAGCTTGTTATATTACAGACGCAAGAGCATGGAAAATAACACGACGAAGAAAAAGAAGAAGAAGAAGAAGAAGAAAAAGACAAGATAAAGACAAGAAGAAGGTTAACAAGATGAAGAAGAAGTAGGTTAAGAAGATGAAGAAAATGAAGGAGAAGAACATGAACAAGATGAAGAAGAATAACAAGAAGAAGAAGAAGAAGAAGAAGAAGAACAACAACAACAACAATAACTTGCGTGTAAATATCTTCACTTCAACCTACTAACTATCTTCTAGATGGAAGACGAACTTGAAGCTTCGGCAACCAAACCAAGATAAACAAGAAGAAGTTCAAAAACAATGGCAACAATAAGGAGTGAAATATGTTCTCTTCTCTGACAAAGAAGCCATTGGAAGATATGGCCATACTTTACATTAAATGTGACGTGACTTGGAGGGAAACTTTTTGTTTTTTTTTTTCCCTTCTCACATGGGCACATCGGCAATTGAGTCAATTTACCTCCACTTAACTGACAGAAGTAACGGGAAGGGCTAAAGAGAACTTACCTTAAAAAAGGAGGGATCTAATGAAAAATGAAATTGTCAGAGGGACTGCAGTGGAAGTTTGAAACTTCACAAGGACTTTTAGGTAATTTTATTAATTTTAACCTACATTTAATTCCATCTTTATATTTTAAATTTTTGTTCACTTAATATATTTTTAATAGACAACACACAAATAGTATATAATTCACAAAAATATTGATATATCTACTTTTTATTTGTTTTTATATTGTCAATGGTTATATGACATCATTTGCAGTATCACTATGACTCTTTAAAAGATTTTTAAAAAAAAAAACGCTCAGATGATATACATTACATACAATCAGAAAATGGTATTTTATTTTTCTCCTAAACTCAAAATTATGAGTTTAAACACCTCCCAACTTAATGGTTGAGGGTTTATGGTTTTTCCACATCCATCCAAAAAAAAATAAATATAAATATAAATATTTCTGAATTACAATGATAAAAATAAACATTACAGAAAAAATCTTTTATTAAAAAAAAAATTAGTCTCCAAAAATTATTAAATCAGAATTGGACTTCCTAACAATCAGACTAATTATATCCAAAAAAGAAGAATTGAGATCATTTTACCCACTTTCTAGGGTTCACCCTAAACAAACATTTACCTTGAAAAAAAAAAGTTTAACCATATGATTTTACAGGGAAAATAAAGCATTTATTAAATTGTAAAAACTCAAACAATGAAGTACTTGGCATAAATAAATATTTACCAGAACCATTTTTAACTTGAGATGTTGATTCCTATTGAGAAAGAGTCAATCCCTCCAACTCTGGATTATCACCATTGATATTCCTGTTTCCACCATTTCAAAGTGTAAAATAAATAAATAAAAATTTAAAAGTACAGCAAAGTATATCATGTAATACTGGCCTCAAAAAGTGACTCACTCTTGGAAACATCAGAAAAAACAATATGAATATGCTCCCAGTTCTTTCATTCCAGCAAAAATTAAATATTTTGTGAAAATTCTGATAAGAAGATGCCAATAATAATACCAAGCTTTGAAGAATGACGACAATAATGCGTGATGAACACATCTTCGGTTCGGTAGCAATGTATCAAGCAAGTTTACAAGGTTTCCAATGCTTCACATTCGAACTTAATGGGCTTGGTAAGACAGCTGACCAAGTATTCAAATCTGGTGGTGGTCCTGTAAGTGCTAAATAATTTTCACTCTCTTGTTCCGCCATCCTTTTCCAGCTTAACTGCAAAATACGAATCCGGATATCATGATTTATGCTATTTTTCCTTTTGAGGAACTAAATTTATATTTTGATTGCATCATGAGAAACTTTCCATGAATTATTTGACAGAAAAAGTTAATTGTGTATGCATGGTAAGCAAAAAGATAACTGTGACACATTTATCAGCAAACAGCAATCATTTTAGAAATTACATTCCTATGCAATTCAGTTGAAAAGCTGTTTGTTTAATTTATAGGTGATATACAAACAACATACTTTTAGGGTCTTACTTTCAGTCTTATTCTTACATTTGCATTACATCTAACAATAATCAATCATGGTTAAAAAAAAAAAAAGTAAAAAGCAGTATTTGAATAAGAAAATCTCATATAAAGCAAATTCATGCTCAGACACGATTCAAGAAACCAACAAGTTGCAAAAAATAAATGGAGCAGAAATCCAAGTCTTAAAAGCAGCTGGAAAAAGCACTAGCAATTGAAAAAAAGACAAAATGAGATCGATGAACAGAAAATAACAATTCATCTACCTCATTGGGAAAGGCTTGGCACAATGCTTTAATGGTAGAATTTTGCAACCAGGAACCATTTGAAACACTAGTATTTGTTGGCCTCTCACCACCATTAGATACTTCCGCATGAGCCCCACCACAGTTCACCATAATTCGGCCATTGGGCATCAACTTCTTATTTATATCCAACCATGTAGAAACCTTTCATAAAATTCCAAAGGGAATTAGCTCCTCACAGCATGAACACAAACAATAATAGAGGGAAGAACATGGAAAAAAGAAAAGAAAAGAAAAAATAAACAAATATGAAAGAAGTGATAAATATGTAGGATTGAAATAACCGGGGAACATTTGTGTGAATCATGATGGACAGGTGGAGCATAATGAACAAATTCATCCAATTCTAGGGACAACATGGACATTATTTACCATAGCGGCCAAAATGAACAACAGCCACCACTTTAGGCCAACGAGTGACAACATTAAAAAAGCATATGAACTGAAGCAGTAATAAATGACAAATCCTTGGTCGGCAAAATAGAAAACATATGTAATAGAAAACAATTAGAGGAGATATGGATGTTATCTATAAAGAGCTAAACATGAAGTACTACAAATCATTTCAATCAAGGGGTGTCCACCAATATGGCCAACTTTTCCAATTCCCTCACAGCTGCCATGCATATCACCTTCTGCTACAAGCTCCTCCTTTATGGCCTTTCAACACAAAAGGAAACTCCTCTCCTCAAGGTGCCTCATCTTTAATGCATATGATCATCTCAATCATGGCAAATTATTCTATCAGTAGATGTCAACAGCTATATATATATAAATTCTTTATTTCTTGATCAAGAGTTCCATCTTCCTCATTGGAGCTGATGTTGCCTGTGCATTTACTACCTTGTCCTTGGGTTTTATCACCAGCAAAAGAAAATGGCTACACAAACTTTGAGCCAGCTCTCCACATGGCAATAGCTTATTGATTCACCAAGTTGCAGAATAAGTATAACAAAGGTTTTACTTTCTCAGACGTAAGTATGATTGCCTCAATTCCAATTCAATAAACGTGACTACTTCTTGAAAAATAAGTGAAAGAGAAGAGTATTATTACAAAGTTTTATCCTGTTATTATAGGTACAAAAGTTCTAACAAACAAGCAATGTCCATAAATATGAGATTGGTATTGGGAGGACTACTACCTCATCTATAGAATAATTACATGTGCAAAATTGGCAGGTTTATATATAAACCTTTTAATAAAAATTATACATATAAATATAAGGAGAATCTAATATCCCACCACGGCAATGCAACTGCAAATTTCTAGGCCAGGTTGGACTATAAGAATTCTATCTGCTGATTAAGAAAATTAAAACTGTTGACATGTATAGAAACTCAAAAGTAACAGTTTGCTGGAATTTATCTGTAATTCAAGTTGGTGTAAACAACATAATTATAATGCTACAACATTAAAAAGATCATGCAGGGCTCAAAAATGAAACGAAATCCCCTGATCCACATGTAGAGATCTAACAGTAGAAATTGCCTGCAACTTACTTTATGTGCCATACCTATTTTGTGCTGTGACCCAAACAAAATTATTTGAAGGGAAAATGACAAACAGGTCCTAAGGACGGGCATCCTGCCGTGTAGGTCGCTGAATTTTTTTTTTACAAGTATGTAATCAACGAGTTGCCCCTATGAAAATTTTGGAGGGAAAAATTCAGCCAGGTCCCATCATTGATGATACAGCAATTTGTCTCTGATTTTCTTATTCTCTCTTTTTTATTCAGAGGAAGTGTTTAAAATTTGTGTGGAAAACGTTCACATTTTATTTTATTGCCCAGTTGTTTGTTTCGCCAAAGTGCATCATTTGTTTGGTCATCACAAGTTTTCCACTTTCCTGCTATGTGTTTTTTTCTTAATCGCATGTGTTTATATTTGAACACTTAAAGAGTTTAGTTTCAGCGCAAGACCTCCTCTGTTTTTTGAAGCACAAGTTTTTAGGTTACCTAGCATGTCAATGCTTATATTTGAACACCTAAGCATTTAGATTTGGCTAAAATTTGAGTGAAAATTCCTCTCTATTTGGCTAAAATCCCTCAACTATCTGTTCTGCTCCTTCTTTTCTCATACTTCTTCTTTGTTTCTAAGTTTGCAAAACATTAATTAGTTCTAACAAAGTTACTTGACTAATGTCTCTTGAATCTTCCAAAGATGAAATTTTTGCCTCAAATCATTCAGGCAAACTTACAAACACCTTTTCCAAGACTCTACTATCACGTAGCTCTTATCCTAGCAGCCTAATTTTTTTTACCACTATTGTCAATCTATCATAATACTTTTGTGTGATTTCCTTTTCCTTCATATGTAGAATCTCAAAATCTCTTTTGAGATTTGGCACTTGCATTTGTCTTGTTCTACCATTGCCTCAATATATTTACTTCAGCACATTCCAAGCTTCCTTAGCTGTTTCACAAGTCATGATTCTCGTAAAAATCGATTCTGAAACAATAGCACGAATAAAGGATGAGACTCTTGGAGCTTTTGCTTCTTTTTCTACATGAGCACTGATTTGACTGAGTGTCGGATTGTCTCCCAAACATTGCATGTTCCTCTCATCTTTAACTGACTGCCACAAACCAAGACTTTTCAAATAAACTTTCATCTTAACAGCCAAAACTTGATAGTTTTCACCATTGAAAACTAGGGGTGAAAGAGCAGGCATATTACTACTAGCCATGCTGATGTTCTATCTTGATGGTCCTTTAAGATCTATAAAGCTCGGATACCAATATACCATGTTGAAGTTTTGAGGAAAAGAAGAATAACAAAATAATAATGAAACGCATAGGGTTCTTTAAGAAAAAATTTATTGTGGACTTCACATACAAAATAATAATTTAGGATGTCTTTAAATAGGCTATACATAGCTAAT
Organism: Dioscorea cayenensis subsp. rotundata; assembly: GCF_009730915.1. Taxonomy (NCBI): domain Eukaryota; kingdom Viridiplantae; phylum Streptophyta; class Magnoliopsida; order Dioscoreales; family Dioscoreaceae; genus Dioscorea; species Dioscorea cayenensis. The sequence continues at coordinate 14,920,133 of NC_052484.1, forward strand.
CTATAATATATAATTTAAAACAGAAAAAATAGCAAATCCAAACAACTATGACAAAGTCCAAGATACTGACCAATTGCAAATTTGAATTATTTTCAAACAAAATTCTCCCGTAATATTTCAAGCACAGGTTTTTTGTCTTCATACTAAGCCAATGTATATATCTTAACCCGAAGCTTTTATATTAAACACACGAGCATTTAGTTTTGACTCAACAACTCCTTTAATTTATAAAACATTAGTTTTTCTAGTCCCCTAATAAGTCAAATGTTTATATTCTAGCATCCGAAGTGTTTAGATTTGGCTCAAGTTCTCCCTTGGTTTCTTGAGAACAAATTCTCTGGTTGCTGTGAGAATAGGAAAAATAATTTGAATATCAATCAGGAAAAGAGTACAAGGATATATATAGAGAAATATTAGGGTTTTGTGGTATGGGCCCAAATGCCCCATTAACAAATCTAAACTCTAACACTCCCCCTCAAGCTGGAGCATATATATCGAACATGCCTAACTTGTTACATAGATTACTAAAGACTTTAACACTTAAACCCTTGGTGAAGATATCTGCCAGTTGCTCAGACGATTGGGTGTACTAGAGATGACTCTCTTTAATACCATATCACGAACATAGTGACAATCAACCTCAACATGCTTGGTACGCTCATGGAATGTTGGGTTGTTTACAATGAAGATGGCAGCCTAATAATCACACAACATCTGCGTAGGTATCGTGATGGAGAATCCTAATTCAGATTGAAGAGACTGCACCCAAACCATCTCACAAACTGTTTATGCCATTGATCTGTACTTTGCTTCGGCACTCGCTCTTGAAACCACATTTTGTTTCTTGCTTCGCCAAGTAACCAAGTTTCTACCAACAAACGTACAGAAACCCGACGTAGACTTTCTGTCTCCTCTATTGCTAGCATAACCTGAGTCTAAATAGGCTGCAATGTCCAGGTGACCATGATTTTTGTAGAGAAGACCTTTACCAGGAGCTCCTTTAACATATGCAAGCACCCTCAGAGCACCCTACCAGTGAATTTCTCGTGCCTCATGCATAAACTGACTCAGGAGTCCAACTGTGTAAGATATATCAGGACGAGTAACTATTAGATAAATGAGCTTGCCAATCAGACGTCTGTATAGATATGGATCTTTGAGAGATGGGGAAGATGTCTCCCAGAAGGATGGTGACTGCTCAATAGGCGTACTCTCTAGTTTACAACCGAATAAACCAGTCTCCTCAAGTAAGTCCAACACATACTTCCGCTATGAAAGCGTCATCTGTACTCTAGCATATGCAAACTCAATACCAAGGAAGTATCTAGGTCGTCCCATGTCTCGTGTAATGAAATGCTTCATTAAATGCTCCTTAGTTCTCTGAATGCCCTGATGATCGCTACCCGTCAACAAGATGCCATCGACATATACCGCAAGTACAACACATCAAAATGAAGTGTGTATAGAACACAGAGTGATCCACATTGCACTTGCAAAAACCATCTACAACTACAATTACACTAAACTTTTCAAACCATACATGAGGATTCTGTTTCAGACCATACATCGCTTTCTTGAGCTGGCAAACTAGATTCTCCCCCTGAGCAACATACCCCAGAGGTTGCCCCATAAACACTGTCTCAACTAAGTCTCCATAGAGAAAGGCATTCTTTACATCAAGTTGACAGAGTGTCCATAATCGATTCATAGCTACCGATAGTAGAATGCCAATGGAATTTACATGAACAACCGGTGAAAAAGTCTCAGCATAATTAACACCATCAGTCTAAGTAAAACCACGGGCCACCAACCAAGCTTTGTAGCGATCAACTGTACCATCAGCTTTGTGCTTGACAGAGAAAACCCATCGGCAAGTGACGACGTTGGCATTAGTAGGGCGAGGCACGAGCTCCTATGTACCACGAGATCTCAAGGCTTCCATTTCCTCATCCATTGCCATCTACCATTGTGGAAGCAGACGTGCATCCTAGTAATTTATGGGGATCAACTCAACAGACAAGAAAAGAGCAAAGATGCGGAAGGAGCATATAAACTTCAATAAACCCTTCATTTTGGTGAAATTTAAACCCATCTTGATATTGGAATCTTCAACGCGAAAATACGCCCGCCACGGTATAGGATTATTTACAGAAAAATAAGACGATGAATAATAATGCAAATCAATAGGGTAATCAATTGGAAAACGAAACTCAGCCTGCAACGTATGTCCCATTTCCATACGTTCATCATATATTTCTACAACGACTAACCCAGTTGCGTTAAAAGGCACTTGCGGGTTATACTCAATCTTGTAGTAATCTATCTTTAAACAATGACCAGTAAGTTTAGCCCAAGCTATCTCCACCAACTTAGGAAATAAAAGCTGAATAGGATGTAAGTCATTGGGCAATCTGTACTCTTACCTCTTCGAAACATGATATTCGGATGTAAGTGATAACAACTGGGAGTCCATGTCGAAATAAGAGAACGAGATTGCTAAATTTCAACAATCAAGCCGAAGAAGAAGTTGATATAACAAGGATAAATGTGTATGTATAGCCGGCAAATGCAATATATATTAGCGGATGGCCAAAGGGGACTTCCTTATAAATTGTACACACCTTTATACCAATAGAATATCTTCTTGCCCTGCACTATTCACAAGTGTGTAAACCCATTATTTATTGATATGCCATCATAGGCAAGGAGATTTCATTTTAATGCCAAGAATATTTTCCTGACATATCCTCGTTGTACTTTGACCAAGGAAGCAGCACTGGATCAACTGTTGGCCGTATCACTTCCGAGCAACAGGAAATTCATTAGCGTTGCTAGAGAACTACATGAAGATGGCAGCCCGTATTTACACATTTTAATACAACTTGAAGGCCGAGCACAGGCAACAAATCCTAGATTATTTGATTTTCGTTCATATAGTTCTTCTCTGTTCCATCCCAATATACAATGTGCAAAGTCAAGCTCGAATGTGAAGGCATATATCGAGAAAGGGGGTAACTACGTGGACTGGGGTAAGTTCCAGGTTGACGGAAAATCTTCTAGGGACGGAAGACATGATTTGTCAACTGTCTATGCCGATGCACTGAACTCTAGTTCAACAGAAGCTACTTTACAGATTAGTCGGGAAAAGGATCCCAGAGCATTTACTTTACAATACCATAATATTAAACCTAATTATGAGTGTATATTTGAAGAACCGTCAGATCCTTACATCTTTTATTGGGATTATTCAAAGTTCAGGATTACGCCACGTATACAGGAATGGATTGAGTATAATTTTCAGATTAATGACGCTGTGCAGCCGGAGGGAGGTATAATAATACGTAAGGAGGATTGTTTAAGGCCGACAAGCCTCATCATAAAAGGCCAAGCCGCATCGGGAAGACTGCCTGGACCCGTTCCCTAGGTAAGCATAACTCTGTGGTCATTTGGATTTCAACCATGCCATGTTTCGCCAGGATTTGTTATACAATGTCATTGATGATGTGGTACCTAGCTATTTACGTATGAAACATTGGCGGGAACTAATTGGTGCTCAAAGGGATTGGCAGACAAACTGTAAATACAGCAAACCAGTTAGAATTAAAGGTGGCATCCCGTCTATTGTTCTATGTAGCCCAGGTCATGATTCGAGTTATAAGGAATATCTTGAAAAGTTCAAAAACATCGCTCTCCGTGAGTGGACGTTAAAAAATGCTGATTTTGAATTCCTGACCGATCCTGTTTGCACGACTGTCAACAGCGGTGACTGTGACGGTTTTCCTTCAACAACTTCTACGTAGCGCTTCTTCTTGTTTGATTTAATTGCTTACTCATGGATAACCGGACGGGGGAGATCATTACTGAGACACAAGCAAATACAGGGATTTTTTTTCTGGGAGCTACATAATCCCCTGTATTTCCGGGTAATTGAGCACATAGACAGACCCTTCTACAACAACTGGGACCGTATAACAATGGAGATTCAATTCAACTACAATCTGAGGCGAGCTCTTGGGGTTCACAAATGCTGGCTATACTTCCGAATATGGACTATCTTAAGACCTAGAACTGAGAATTTTCTACATATTTTCAGGTGTAATGTTTAAATTTCTTGAGTGATTTCGGTGTAATATCAATTAATTCTATAATTCAGACTGTTCAACATTTCGTGGACCGTTTTGATCGTTATATCTTGTCTATAGATAATTCGGCCCATGTTCAGTTCAACCTGTATTAGTGTCTTATAACAATTGTTCTTTTCTGTTTATACATATAATGTATGTCTATCTTGATCGACTACAATATAATATAACAGGGCCATATGTATTTTTTAATTTATATCTATAGTTGGGTCACATAGGAGAAATCTTTTATCTCTCTACGTACAATACTCAGATACATATGACATACTAGATACGTACATTACATATATAGGATGTACCGCTCACTAGCTGGTTGTTACGGCTCTTTTTGAGGTACCTACTTAACGAGGTCCTCAACTTTCAGTTTTTTCTTAATGCCACCAGGTTCAATAACAGTATAAGCTTGGCTAACATCTTCATGTTCTTTACTGGTTGTTACGGCTACGCGTAGCATACGGTACACAGCTTCTTCATGTTTGTGCAGTGCGTTGACTTACTCCAGCAGAGGTGCAGGGTTTTATAGCTTCCGCAATACATATGCCGTGGATGCATTTAATCAGAGCGGTTGGCCGTATTTGAGGAATAATAAATAAACTGCCATTATCTCTTCTTTCTCCATCTTCTTTACTCATGTCTTTCTCTTCAGGGCTATATATACTAAATATCCTTCCTGTCTACGATTCTTATTCTTCTTGTCTACATTAAAGAAAAAGAATCGTAAACAAGAAAGATATTTGATTGGCAAACTCATTTATCTAACAGTTACTCGTCCTGATATAGCTTACGCAGTTGAACTCTTGAGTCTATTTATGCATGAGCCACGGGAAGTTCACTGGCAGGGTGCTCTGAGGGTGTTTGCATATGTTAAAGGAGCTCCCGGCAAAAGTCTTCTCTATAAGAATCATGGTCATCTAGACATTGCAGTCTATTCTGACTCGGGTTATGCTGGTGATAGAGGAGACAGAAAATCTATGTCAAGTTTCTGTATGTATGTTGGTGGAAACTTGGTTAACTTGGCGAAGCAAGAAACATAATGTGGTTTCAAGATCGAGTGCCGAAGCAAAGTACAAATCAATGGCACAGACAACTTGTGAGATGGTTGAGGTGCAGTCTCTTCTATCTGAGTTAGGATTGCCCGTCACGATACCAATGCAGATGTTGTGTGATAATCAGGCCGCCATCTTTATTGCAAACAATCCAACATTCCATGAGCGTACCAAGCATGTGGAGGTTGATTGTCACTATGTTCGTGATATAGTATTAAAAGGAGTTATCTTTACACCATACACCCAGTCATCTGAGTAACTGGCGGATATCTTCACCAAGGGTTTAAGTGTTAAAGTCTTTAGTAATCTATGTAACAAGCTGGGCATGTTCGATACATATGCTCCAACTTGAGGGGGAGTGTTAGAGTTTAGATTGGTTAATGGGCCATATTAGGCCCATATCACAAAACCCTAATATTTCTCTATATATACCCTTATACTCTTTTCCTGATTGATATCAAAATTATTTTTTATATTCTCACAATTTCAATTGCATCCCTTTGGGTTACTTTCGTTGTTCCAAAATAAGTTTGTTAATTTTGCTTGTTTAAATCATGCTCTTCACCTGTGAAGTTAATGATTCAACAATTTTATCCTTTATTCCTATGTTTTTGCTAACCCTTATGTTAGAGTTATGTTAGAGTTTAAATTGGTTAATGGACCATATTTGGCCCATACCACAAAACCCCTAATATTTCTCTATATATATACTTGTACTCATTTCCTAATGAATATACAAAATATTTTTCCTATCTTCACATGGTACCAGTGCACTGGATTAAACTCTAGCTGCCGCCACCAGCGCCCATGGTTTAAAAAGGCGATTGAGGCGTACGCCTCAAGGCGAGGCGGTGACGGCTTGCCTCGAGGCATACGCTTCCATGGCCGGTGGCGAAGCTTACGCCTCAATTGGGTGAGGTGCTCCGCCTCGAGGCTCGTCGCCTCGAGGCTCAAGAGGCGTATGCCCCTCAAGAAGTAACAAAAAAATGGCTAAGAACTAAGGGCCGAAGGGGATGGTTGTTGCGGAGGTCGGACAGGATGCGGACACTGAGGTTGCGAGCCTGGCGTCTTTGAGCGGGAGCGTCTTTGAGCGGGTGATGATGGTGGCGACGGGGGCGTCTTTGAGCGGGCGCGTCTTTGAGCGGGTGATGATGGTGGCGACGTGGGTTAGGGTTTACAAACTTATCATCAAACCATTATCAACGGTTGAGATTATTTGAAAATAAAAATTAATTATATAATAATATATCAAAGATGTTAATAAAAAATATTAAAAATATTTATAATTTAAATAATATCAATCATTATCATTATCAATGGACGGTGGAGGCTAGGGTTTTTACAAACTTATAAATTATAATCATCAAATCATTATTCATTAATTAGATTATTCTAAAAAAATTAATTATATAATATATATATTAATAATATATCAAAGATGATAATAAAAATTATAAAAATATTTAATATGTTTATAATTTAAATATTAATTTAACACTAATAATTAATATACATTAACCATTATTCTTTATTCATTATCTACAAGTTATTTAAAAGTATTTTTTATAACATGTTTTATAAATAATTATGAAATCAAAGATAGGAAATCAAAACAAACTCTCTTGCACATAAATAAAACAATTTTTTTAATATTTTTTAAATTAATAAAAGATGATCATCAATCACTAATGAATTATTTTAGTAATTAAATCAACTATGAAGTAAGTTTAAGTTAAAAAAAAATATGAAAAACTAAAGACAATGAATTATTTTATTATGAATTTTATGATTATTTAGTCTATATTATGAATTATTATTTATATTTTTCAAGTTTTTGTCGAGGCTTACGCCTCGGATCGCCTCGAGGCTTACGCCTCGCCTCATAAGAGCAAAACGCCTCAAGTACGCCTTTCGCCTTTTTAAACCTTGCCAGCGCCACTCCAAATCCTAGCCTTCAACCCGCCGCCGCCACCTCTACCACTAGATGTTGCTCATCTCTCACTGTTCCCATTGTTCTATTGGCACTTGGTGATGTCTTCAACTCTCACCAGTGATGCCCTTATCTCATTGCTAAAAGATTTGTCCCTTTGTCGTCATGTCTGTCTCATAATTCTTTAGTTAAAAATCTCCCCATTCCCGTTGGTCTATGGACACCTGATGATGTTCCTCAGCCCTCACCAGCGATGCCCTTGTCTCGTTACTGAAGGATTTGTCTCTTCGTCGTCATGTCTTCGTCTCATGATTTTTTAGTTAAGAATCTCCATTGTACCTCGGAAAACTTAGATGGGAGGAACTATGTTTTCTATTTTTTTAGCACAAAGTTTTGAGCAGTTCGATTATTTTGACCCTCAAAGGTGCTAAGGAGGTTTAGCACTACGCCTGAGGACCTAGGTGCACGCCTTAACAACACTGGGTATTGGCAAAAAAAAATGCTTATTTTGGCACTATGACTTGTGGCTTAACACCATCCAATGAATAAAAATTACAAACCTCCATAACAAGTGATCTTTGTCTGCAGAAAATTTAAATGGCATACATCAACTTTGGGTGTAATGAAAATTTAATTTATAATTTATAATTGAATTTGGCTGGTGTGATTTTATCTTCATGACAGGATATTAGGCGCCTAAAATTGCACTCTTGAATGGCACAAACACACACATTCGGAATATTTATATGAGAATAGTTTTATTTTATTTATTTATTTTTTAATAGAATGGGTTAAAAGATATTGCATAATGAAAACTGTGAAAAGTGGCAATAGGAAAAACTTAAACCATCTTACCGGTATGATTAGGTCCTTCAAGGATAAGACTAGTGGGCCTATGAATGCCAAGTTTCATGTGTACTATATTATTTTCATCGGGCCGCGCAGCGCTATTCATTTGAAAGTTTCATTCTAACCATGCTTGAATACCCGCAGCAACCTTGAAGGTTGAATAATCCCAAACCAAACGGTAAGGAACCAAATGCCTGGCAAAAATACACTCGATATTCGATTTAATATTGTGATATTGTAACAGCAATGCCCGGGGATCCTTCTCCCTGATAATCTGTAAAGCATTTTCCACCATTTCAGCGTTTTAGGCATCCGCATAGATACTTGATAAATCATGTCTGCCATCCTGTGAAGATCTGCCATCAATATGAAACACACCCCAGTCTATGTAATCACCTCTTTTTTCAATGTACGCTTTCATATCGGAACTAGATTTCATAATCTGCATGTTGGGATGGAAGGCGAGTGATGATGCAAACGACCTACATGCAGATGCGGACACGTATGAATTTCTTATTACTGGGAACATATATATCCAGTAGTTGTTGCAGAGTAATCTCTTTTGCCAGGGAACACCGCGGATAAGGAATAAACGTCTTAAAGGACCAAGATTGTGTCAAGAAACGAAAGAAAGGTTGAATGAAATGGATCTTGATCTTGTGGGTGAAAAAGATTGAGATTGGGTCAAGTTAAGAGGAGGAAGGAAGTCACGTGAGATCTGTGTGATCTAGACTTTGATACTTGAGATTGATCGATGGAGGATATTATGAAAAAACTGAATGAAATGGAGCTCAAAACCTTGCTTTTGGTGTTGGGTCGGCAAGATGAGGAATCGACACCAATATATCCACAGCCTATGAGGCTAAATCTCCATCCTATAGATCTGAAGCTTGATGGACCAGCCACGTATCTGAGTTTGTTGCGTCGGATTGAGGCTGCTCTAGTGGGGAAAAGGCTAGATGATATCTGACAGGAGTCAAGTTGAGCCAACAAGTGGAAGCGCCGAGGAGGATGGTTCCAAAGGTTGCTTCATCAGTGGATGGTATTCGAAAGATAGAGGATATTTGGGTGAAGCTGAAAAGGACCTATGCTGGGGCTGAGAACCACATGAGGGTGTTCCAGATCCAGCGCGACATAGAGGCGGTGGTGCAGGGTGATAGATCAATTCAGGAGTACTCCATGGAGCTGGAACAGCTGTGGCAAGATCTTGATCATTTCTCACCTATATCAAGCTCCAGTGATCCAGGGTGCAAGAGCAAAGAGTTCAATGCACAGATGAGGACTATGCTGTTCCTGGCTCATCTAAACTTGGCCTTTGATCAGAGGAAATCAGTCCTTCTAGCCCAAATAAAGATCCCTTCATTGGATGAGGCTATCTCTGTTATGATACAAGAGGAAAGTTGCATGAGGCTACACTCTGAGTCGAGTGGACTTCCAGGTGTTTGATCAGCTTTGGTTACCTTGAGCTCATGTATCACAGGTGCGCAGGGGGAGACCTGTAGGTGCTACAACTGTGGAGAAGTGGGCTACCTGAGTAAAGCTTGTCCAAAGCCACCTAAGGAGAGAGAGAGACAGGTGGGCGAGGACAATTTGGAGGTCTTGGTTGTAGACGTGGGGGCCATAGAGGAGGCAGAGGTGGAGGTTACCGAGCACATCTAATGATAGATCCACAAGTAGAGGAAAAGTCAAGTCTTACTGAGGAGGAGCATGAGCTCTTCGAGATGTTAAAAAGGAAGCAGAGAATGGCAGAACATGGGGGAAAGAAGAGCATGACAGATGAGATATCCACATCTGACTCCAGGGGTAATCTTTCTACTTTTGCTCATTGTGCCATAGGTACTGCACATGCTTTTGCCTCTATATCTCCCACTAGATCACTAGAATGGATCATAGATTCTGGCGCATCTCAACATGTGACGGGCGTCTAGTGAGTTCACTTCTTTCACTCACTTGACCCCTCCAGAAGGCATCCAAACAGCGGATGGCACAGCCCAGCCTGTGGTTGGTAAGGGTACGGTTAAATATACCGATTTAGTGACCTTGTCCAATGTATTATATGCTCATTCATTTCTAGTAAATCTATTGTCTATCAGTGCTATTATCCTCCAACTAAATTGTGTTGTTTCTTTTGATATTCCCAAGGTGAACTTCACAGAGAAGGGGACATGTTGGAGACTTGGGACTGGCACGTGGCATAGAGGATTATGGTACATGGACAGAGGGGATGGATTCAGCGTTGACATCTTTGGTAGAGGGGGCAGGAGTAGGAGTGTCTGGGATGACTGTAGAGGAGGTGCTTCTACTGCATCATCGGCGTATGGGACACATTTCATTGCTTGTTTTGAGTCAGTTGTACCTTTCATTGTATGAAATGACAAATAAAGAAAAGTTAGTTTATGATGCTTGTGAGTTAGGAAAACATACCATAAGTTCTTATCATAGCTATGGGAATAAGAGTTCTGGGGTTTTTTATCTTTTTCACTCTGATGTGTGGGGCCTTGTCCGGCAAATACAATCAATGGTTATAGATATTTTGTGACTTTCATTGATTGTTTTTCTCGTGTTACTTGGTTGTATTTGATGAAAAATAAGAATGATGTACTTGCTTGTTTTAAAGACTTTCACAAGGCAATACAAACTTAATATGGCGTTGTGGTTAAGGTATTGATATCCGATAGTAGGACAGAGTATACTAACGAGCATTTAGGGAGTACTTGTCTACACAGGGGATACATCATCATACTACTTGTTCATATACACCGGCACAGAACGGGGTAGCAGAACGGAAAAACAGACACTTTCTAGAGGTAGCCCGGTGTATGATGATATCGATGAATGCCCCAAATTATCTATGGGGGTAAGCGGTCTTGACAGCTGCTTAGCTGATTAACATGATGCCCTCGAAAATATTGGATTGGAAGTCTCTCTGTGAGATGTTGAAGGGTGATAATGGAGGAGTTCTTCCCTTGAAAGTGTTTGGATGTGTGTTTTGTGAGAGACAATAGACTAACAGTGGGGAAGTTAGATCCTAGAGCAATGAAATGTGTTTTCGTAGGCTACTCAGCCACTCAAAAAGGGTATGTCTGTTGGAGCCCAAGAGAAAGGCGATTGTTTGTAAGTATGGATGTGACTTTTCGCGAGTCTAAGCCATACTACCTCTTGAGAGTAACCTCACCCTTTGGTGATTTGCCAGATAGTGGAGAAATAGGGCGAGGGGGAGAAAAGTGAGAGAGAAAAGCTGATTCAGTTAGAGATGGGATCGGATCCTGTTTTGAGGAAAGAATCGACTGAGGATGAGATGGAAGAAGAGGCTGAAATAGAGGTGGCAGGAGAGGAAAGAAGAGAAAAATAGGCTCATGGGGAGCTGAGAGTACCAAAGGAGGAGAAAGGTGAATGTACCTATGCCTACAGTACCACTCGTGCCAAGTTCCTTGTCTCGGCCTTCTCCAACTCCTGAGATACCTACATCAACCACCACAAACCTAGGTGATATGATTCCTCTCTTTTTCTCTCGTGACATTAAGGAGGACTTCTTGCAGCAATGCAGGAAATCCTCCTGATCGTTTTGGGTTTCCACATAATATTAGCCAGTCTATTCAATACTCTAATTTATCATCCACATATGGAGCATTCATTGTATCTTTGGACATTGTCTCTATACTGAAGTGTTGGCAGGTAGCAAAGGAGGACCCAAAGTGGAAGGCAACTATGTAGGAAAAACTAAGGGCTCTTGACAAAAATCGCACATGGGAGTTAGTATCACTACCATCCGGAAAAAGGGCAGTTAGATGCAAGTGGGTCTTTACTGTGAAGCAGAATCCAGACGGGCAGGTTGAGCGCTACAAGGCACACTTGGTGGCAAAAGGGTACAGCTAGACCTATAGCATCGACTATGATGAAACCTTTGCACCTGTAGCGAAGATGAGCACCGTCCGGATGTTGGTCTCGCTAGTAGTGAATGGTGGGTGGAAGGTATATCAGCTAGATGTAAAGAATGCATTTCTTTATTGGGATTTAGTGGAGGAGATGTACATGGGTATACCACCAGGATTTGGCACAGACCAGACAGTGGGCTTGGTCTGCAGGTTGAAGAAATCTCTTTATGGCCTAAAGCAGTTCCCTCGAGCTTGGTTCGATAGGTTCAGCAGAGCTATGATAGGTATGAGATACCAAGCAGATCAACGATGACCACACTGTCTTCTTTCGACGAAATAGGGGTTGAGTTACTGAACTCAAGGTGAGACTAGGAAAAGAATTTGATGTGAAGGATCTTGGTTTGCTTCGATATTTCCTTGGGATTGAGATAGCTCGAGGAGCGGAGGGAATGGTTCTCTCTCAAAAGAAGTAACCAGTTGATCGCGAGAGATACCAGAGATTGGTAGGCAAGTTGATCTATCTGAGTCACACGCGTCCTGATATCTCTTTTGCAGTGAGCGTGGTGAGTCGCTACATGCATAACCCGAGGAAGGGTCATATGGATGCAATGTACCAGATCCTGAGGTATTTGAAAAGTACCCCTGGAAAGGGGCTGATATTCAGGAAGAATGGTCATGTGAGCATTGAGGGCTATTGTGACTCTGATTGGGCTAGCTGTTCCGATGATAGGAGATCCACCTTGGGTTACTGCATCTTTGTAGGAGGCAACTTGGTCTCTTGGAAGAGTAAGAAGCAGTCTTTGGTGGCAAGATCGACAGCGAAAGTAGAGTACATTGCTATGGCTTTGGGAGTTGCAGAGTTGTTATGGCTAAAAGGTATGTTGGTGGAGTTGAAGCTGGATCAAGGAGTCAGAATGAAGTGGTGTGACAACAAGTTAGCCATAAGCATTGCCAACAACCCAGTCCAACATGATAGGACCAAGCATATCGAGATCGATAGGTTCTTCATCAAAGAGAAGTTGAATAGTGGATTACTGGAATTAGGCCATGTTTCAACCAAAGGCCAGTCAGCAGATTGTCTAATGAAAGGGCTCAATTCGTCAGACTTAGCTAGAGGATGTGATAAGATGGGCATAGTGGATATCTTTCGCCCATCTTGAGGGGGAGTGTTGAGATTTATTATATGTTTATATATTTTCAGGTTTTTCAGGGCCTATGTGCAAATAGGTAACTATGAAATAGTCCAGGGTTGTTTTTATAAGAGTGAGGTTTAAGGCTCTATATAAGCCCAAAAATTTATCAATGAGAATGAACCAAATTAAAAACAATAAAAGACAACACTATGGCAGTTTGAGAAGCTTATCAGGACTTCCTTAATTCCCCTCTGACGAGGATGTCGGATTCTTCAGGTAGGGAAGGTTTATAACGGGGTAATGCGGCACCCATCCTTGGCACGGGTGTGGCCCAGCCGCTTAGCCGAGGATGGCGATAGATGGAGTCATCCCTTGAAGACCGGACAATCGGGCTGTATGGTTGGCCATGGCACTCGGATATGAGACGTATGACCGAAAGTGAGTGTGGCGACCCACACAATTAAGGCCAAGACTCAGAAAGGCGCGCGGGCCAGTATGCCCCTGATCATTACCCATGCGAGCAGACGCATACCGGTGGAGACTGTCAAGTGCGGCACCGAGCGAGAACCGGCAGGTCGACAGGATGGCCGAGAGCCAGGCTCGTGGATGGACAGTAATTCTTGGACCCGAAATACTTACATGCCGGCAATGTAGATAGTGGAAGATATATTGTAGCTAGTGGGAAACCAAGTGGGGAGCATGCAGTGACGATGGGTCCCGGCGAACATGAACAGCATTGTTTGGTAACCGTTGGAAAGGGATCCGGTTCGTTTGATAGCCTTTGGAGAGGAATTCATGGGAATGCGTTCGTTGGCTAGTGCTTGGATGAGGATCAAGCCTTGGATACCCTCTTAGTGGAATGAGCCTATATAGGCTCCCATTCTCCTTTGTAATGATCATCAAGTTCTCCTCATCAAGTTCTTTTTTTTAAGAGTTCTCCTCCTTTGAAGGTCCTAAAGGGTGTTCTAGGAAGGCAAGCCTTGAGAGATCTTGAGTCTTGGCTTGGGTTGTAAACATTCTTAAAACTAATAAAGAGTTTTCCCCTTTTCGCTCTCATATTCCGTCTTCTTTTTGTTCTTTCTTCTTTTCTTGGCTGTCTCTTGGGAATTCTTGAGCGAAGGCTGACTTGCGTCGAGCAAGCACTTGACACGGGAATACATTTCGGAGTTCTAACCCGTGTGGCACTTGCTCGACGCAAGTTGACAGGGGGTTGCCTTTCAAAGTTCTAACCAGTGCGGCACTTACTTGACACAAGTCAACCTTTCCTTAAGAATTCCCAAGGAACAGCCAAGAAGAGAAGAAAGAACAAAGAGGAGACGGAATATGAGAGAGAAAAGGGGAAAACTCTCTATTAGTTGGAAGAGTGTTTACAACCCAAGCCAAGACTCAAGATCTCTCAAGGTCTCCTTTCCTAGAGCACCTCTAGGACTCTTTAAGGGGAGAAGTCTTGAAGAAAAGAACTTGATGATCATTATAAAGGAGAATGTGAGTATATATAGGCCCATTCAACTAAAGGGCACCAAGGCTTGATCCTCATCGAAGGACTAACCAACGAACGCATTCCTATGAATTCCTCTCCAAAGGCTAGCAAACGAATCGGATCCCATTCCAACGGCTACCAAACGATGCCGTTTAAGTTCGCCGAGATCCGCCGTCACTACGTGTTTCCTACTTGGTTTTCTACTAGCTACAATGTCTCCCACTGTCTACAGTGCGACATGTGAGTATTCTAGGTCCAGGAATTACTGTCCACCGGTGCATCTAGATCTTGGTCATCATGTCGACCTACCGGATCTTGCTCGGTGCTGCACTTGACAGTCTCCGCCCGTAAACGTTTGCTCGCACGAGTAATGTCGGGGGCGCGTTGGCAGCGCGTCGCCACACTTGCTTTCGGTCATGCGTCTCATACTTGAGTGTCATGGCCGACCGTACAGCTCGACTGTCCGGTCTTCAATGGATGACTCCATTTGTCGCTATCCTGCGTGTTTTTCTTACACATACAATGCGCACTCCTGCGTGTCTCATACTTGAGGCATCAGGGTTGTCTTTTTTTTTATGTTTATTTTTCTATCACCAACAATGCGCACTTCTGCATGTTTTTCTTACATATACTACTTCATTATTACAATGCATAACAATACATAATACTCTCATATTTCAACTTTATAATTATTTATTCGCCATTATGTTATTCGGCATGCATAATTCCTGATGCCTCATCTTCCTTGGATCTTCCCGCTGTGGTTTACCACCCTGTTTGTATTGCTCTCTTTGACATACCGATGTTATCTATTTCTTTTTTTTTTAATCGTACGATTCTCCACAGTTGTATATGTTTCAGCGACGTCTGCATCTTGCTTACCTAAAGTTGCTGCTACTCGGAGCATACGGTTTACTGCTTCTTCCTGTTTTTGTAATGCGTTGTCATAGTCCAACCATGACTGCGGGTTGTCTTCAATAGCCTCAGCAAGACAGATCCCGTGCATACAATTAAGAAGCGTATTTGGACCGTATCTCTTGAACAATAAATACATTGTGAAGATCTCTTTTTTCTCCATTATGTTGATTTCTTGGGTTCAACTCAGAGGTTTATATGATTATTATTCTTCCTCTCTATGCTATCAGTCTCCCCCCCCGACAAAGCCTTGTACTTTTTCTTGTAAATAAATTGGTTATAGGGCCCACCAGTCATCGTTGCAGTTCCTTGGATGCCACTCCACTAATTACCTCATTGTTTTTTGATTATTTTATTATAATGTGGGACCGGTATTTAATTCAAATCTTGGAGATTCTGGGTGCCAACTTTTATTTGAATCCTCCAATCATAAGATGACATGTGGAAGTACGGACGGGTGCAGCCATCCGTGTAATATTCAGCTCCTATATATTGTACACATTTACACCAATATAGTAAGACTTTTGGAGAGCTCCTCTTTGTGTAATCCTGTTATTTCAAACCCATCTCAACCCCTTATTCGGGATCGGTGGGGTATCGGCCCACCCCCACTTAGGCAAACTTCAATTGACCGAAAAAGAAAAAGGTGGTGGCCGAGTAGAGAAAAAATGGCCGGCGGTACTGTAGCGGCGGCGGTACTGTTAGGGTTTTGCTAGATTTCTCTCTGATACAATATTGTTTTTAATTTGGTTCATTCTCATTGATAAATTTTCGGGCTTATATAGAGCCTTAAACCTCACTCTCATAAAAACAACCCTGAACTATTTCATAGTTATCTATTTGCCCATAGGCCCTTGAAAAACCTGAAAAATATATAAACATATAATAAGTCTCAACATCTTTCTCCCAACTTGCCTCCGAGTCCGGGAAGCCCTTTCACTTGACAAGGAAGTAAATCCTCCGGTTCTTCTTGAAGAAGGTGTTTTGCAGGTTGCGGAAGCACCAGCTTTTTATCAAGTTGGAGAATTGCAAGTTTGCACAGCGTAGTATCAAGTTCCTGGAGCACTTAATGGCGCAAGGGTAGGCCTGCATGGACCAAAGGAAGGTCAAGGCAATCCTAGACTGGCCGGCATCATCTAAAGTCACAGAGTTGAGATCGTTCCTTGGGCTTGCCAACTACTACCAAAAGTTCATCAAGAGGTATTCCAAATTGTAGGTCCTTGGGGTTACACAAGTGTTGGGTGTTTTTCACCATCTAGACAGACCTCCAACCTTTGAGCGCTAGTTTTCTTCATTTGTTTCGTTGTCATGTAATATGGTTTTTACGAAGTTTCGATATTATTTCCATTGATTCTGTCATTCGGGTTGTTGTACAAAATTCAGCTTATGTTCAGTATAATTTATATTAACTTGGATTGTCTGTTTTTTTTCTATTTATTTTTCCATCACCAACGTTGCTCACTCCTGCGTATTTTTCTTACATATACCATATCTACAACATTATTATTACATTATTATATTGCTTCATCATTACAATACATAATGCTCTCATATTTCAACTTTATAATTATTTATTGGCCATTATGTTACTTAGGCCTACATAATTCCTGATGCCTCATCTTCCTTGGATCTTCCCAGTGTGGTTTACCACCCTATTTGTATTACTCCCTTTGACGTACCGATGTTATCTTTTTTTTTTTTAATCGCACCATTCTCCACAGCTGTATATGCTTCGGCGACGTCTGCATCTTGCTTACCTAAGGTTGCTGTTACTCAGAGCATACGGTTTACTATTTCTTCCTGTTTTTGTAATGCGTTGGCGTAGTCCAACCATGACTGCAGGTTGTCTTCAATAGCCTCGGCGAGACAGATCCCGTGCATACAATTAAGAAGCGTACTTGGACCGTATCTCTTGAACAATAAATACATTGCGAAGATCTCCTCTTTCTCCATTATGTTGATTTCTTACATTCACCTCAGAGGTTTCTATAATTATTATCCTTCCTCTTTATGCTTTTCTTCCTATCAGTCTTCCCCCCGACAAAGCCTTATACTTTCTCTTGTAAATAAATTGGTCAGGGTCAGAGAGATCTTTTGTTAGCACTGCATTTTCATGTCAAGCCGATAGGATAGCCTCCCCATTAGACTGTGAACTTCTGATCCAAACACCTCTGGGTGAAGAGATTATCAGGGAGGTAGTTTTTCAGGGATGTCCTATCAAAGTGAAGGGTGTAGATTTTGAGGCAGATCTGATTCCTTTGGAGATGCGAGATTTTGATGCCATACTTGGTATGGACTGGTTGAATAAGCATAAGGCTTCCATTGACTGCTTCAGGAAGGAAGTAATTTTGCATACCTCTCATGGACCGAATATTGTGTTTGAGGGTGAAAGGAAGGTTCTTTCGAGATGTGTGATATCTTCTGTGGAAGCAAGGAAACTTGTACGCAAGGGATGTGAGGTATACTTGGCTCACATAGTAGATACAAGAATTGTTGAACAAAACCTCAGGGATGTTCCTATTGTTCAGGAGTTCGAGGATGTATTTCCTGAGGAATTGCATGGATTGCCTCCAAATCGAGAGTTTGAGTTTGCTATTGATTTGCTACCAGGAACTGCTCCAATCTCCATTCCTCTGTATCGCATGGCACCAACAGAACTTAAAGAGCTGAAAATACAGTTGCAGGATTTGGTTGATAAGGGATTTATACGCCCGAGTGTGTCACCCTGGGGTGCTCCAGTTCTCTTTGTGAAGAAGAAGGATGGTTCCTTCAGATTGTGTATAGACTATCGGCAGTTGAACAAGGTGACTATCAAGAACAAGTATCCTTTACCCAGAATCGATGATTTATTTGATCAGTTGCGTGGTGCAAAAGTGTTTTCGAAGATTGATCTCCGGTTTGGTTACCATCAGTTGAAGATCAAGGAAAGTGATATGCCGAAGATAGCATTTCGCACACGATACGGGCATTATGAATTTCTGGTCATGCCTTTCGGTCTGACTAATGCCCCAGTTGCTTTTATGGATCTAATGAACAGACTCTTCAGACCTTATCTCGACAAGTTTGTAATTGTCTTTATCGATGACATTTTGATCTACTCAGCAACTGAAGAAGAGCATGCGCAACATTTACGTACAGTATTGCAGATCCTTCGAGAAAAGAAGTTGTATGCTAAATTCTCAAAGTGTGAGTTTTGGTTGCATGAAGTGGTCTTCCTAGGACATGTGGTATCTGGAGAAGGAATCAGTATAGATCGAAAGAAAGTTGAAGCAATCATTGATTGGGAACAACCAAAGAATGTGTCTGAAGTTCGAAGTTTTCTTGGTTTGGCGGGTTATTATCGGCGTTTTGTGGAAGGGTTTTCTCAGATTGCTGCACCTTTGTCACAGTTGACTTGAAAGGATGTAAAGTTTGTTTGGGATGAGAAGTGTGAGAACAGCTTCCAAGAATTGAAGAACCGCCTGACTTCAGCGCCAGTGCTCACTCTGCCCACTAGTGGCAAAGAGTTTGTAGTGTTCAGCGATGATTCACGACAGGGTCTTGGCTGT
The DNA here is from genome assembly GCF_009730915.1 of Dioscorea cayenensis subsp. rotundata. NCBI lineage: Eukaryota > Viridiplantae > Streptophyta > Magnoliopsida > Dioscoreales > Dioscoreaceae > Dioscorea > Dioscorea cayenensis. The sequence goes on from NC_052484.1 coordinate 14,939,051, forward strand.
GTATTAATGCAAGATGGGAAGGTACTAGCTTATGCTTCGCGACAATTGAAGAAGCACGAGTTGAATTACCCTACCCATGATTTGGAGCTAGCAGTAGTGGTTTTTTCCCTGAAGATTTGGCGATGGAGAGAAATGCTTGATTTACACTGATCATAAGAGTTTAAAGTATTTGTTTACTCAGAAGGAGTTGAACTTGAGGCAACGAAGATGGTTAGAATTGATCAAGGATTATGATTTGGTGATTGACTACCATCCAGGGAAGGCCATTGTGGTAGCAGATGCTCTAAGTAGGAAAACTTCCACTTCTTTAGCTTCTGCTACAACATCTTATCGATCTCAACTTGCAGCTCTTCGAGACATGGATGTGAGACTTAAGATCGAGCCAAAGGGAGTTTTGTTGTCAAATTTTGTGGTGAGACCATCATTACTAGAGCAGATTCAGAAATCTCAGAGAACAGATGAAGAGTTAATGAAGGAAATACAGAGACTGGAAAAAGGTGAACCTAGCGATTTTGGGCTTCGCAGTGATGGTATTCTGGTATTTCAGGGAAGAGTTTGTATCCCAAGGGATGCAGGACTCAGAAGTGCTATTTTAGAAAAAGCTCACTCCTCAGCCTATGCTATACACCCAGGCAGCACTAAGATGTATCGTACGATCAGGGAAAATTATTGGTGGTCTGGAATGAAGCGTGAGATCGCAGAATTTGTAGCAAGATGCTTAGTTTGTCAACAAGTAAAGGCAGAACATCAACAGCCAGCGGGACTATTACAACCTTTGCCTATTCCAGAGTGGAAGTGGGAGCATATTACTATGGATTTCGTGGTTGGGCTACCGCGTACTCTTCAGGGGCATGATGTTGTGTGGGTCATTGTGGACCGTTTGACAAAATCAGCCCATTTTCTGGCCATTCATACCAAATACTCTTTAGAAAGGTTAGCAAAGCTATTTATAAGCGAAATTGTTAAACTCCACGGAGTACTTGTTTCAATTGTGTCTGATCGTGACCCGAGATTTACATCTCAATTTTGGCCTAAGTTTTATTAGGCTCTTGGGACAACTTTGAGATTCAGTACGGCTTATCATCCTCAGACAGATGGCCAATTAGAGCGTAAGATCCAGACACTTGAGGATATGCTGAGGGCTTGTGTTCTTGATTTCCAAGGAAGTTGGGACAAGCACTTACCTCTTGTGGAATTTGCTTATAATAATAGCTTCCATGCAAGTATTGATATGGCTCCTTATGAAGCTTTATATGGGCGTAAGTGTCGAACACCCCTCTATTGGAATGAAGTTAGTGAAAGAAAGTTGCAAAATGTGGAACTAATTGAGGTAACCACAGAAAAAGTGAAGGTAATTCAAGACAGGTTAAAAATAGCCCAAGACCGGCAAAAGAGCTATGCTGACAACAGGAGGAGAGATTTAGAGTTCCAAGTTGGTAACAGAGTTTTCCTGAAGATATCACCTTGGAAGGGAGTAATTCGGTTCCGTAGTAGGGGAAAGTTAAATCCTCGCTATATTGGACCATTCTTGATACTTGAAAGAATTGGGCCAGTAGCTTATAGATTACGGTTACCACCAGAGTTAGAGAAAATCCATAATGTTTTTCACGTTTCGTTAATGAAGAAGTATGTACCAGATCCGTCGCATGCACTTGAAACACCTCCAGTTGAACTTCGAGAAGATTTGACTTTTGAAGTGAGGCCTGTTCGTATCCTTGATCGGCTAGAAAAAATGCTTCGGGGAAAAGTGGTGCCAGTTGTAAAAGTTCTTTGGAAAAGTGATCAAATTGAGGAGTTGACTTGGGAACCTGAACGGTTCATGAGAAAGAAATATCCTCAATTATTCAGTGAGTTGGGTAAGCTAAAATTTTGAGGACAAAATTTTTTTTTTAGGAGGGTAGAGTGTTATACCCTGTCCTGATTTAGACCTCGGGTCTATTTAGATTTTTATGCTTGTATTAGGGGTAAAATGGTCATTTAGTAGTAGTGACATTTTCGCATGTTTGCATAGTAGCTTTTATGTTAAAAATAGGGGGCAATTCCGTCATTTGGATCCATTTTCTATGATTTTTCTGTTAAGAGGGCAATTAGGTCATTTCCTATATTATAAAAAAAAAAAAAGAAAAGATAATGAATGAGAGAAACAAAACCTGGAAGCTTCTTCATCTTCATGCTTTCTCCTTGCTCCTTGTTCGGCCGATCCTAACCCTAGAAGAAAACAATTTTTCTGGCGAGAATTTCCGGCGAACTTAAATACCAAAATCATTCCTCCCTCACTCCCGAATCCGGTAAGCCTTAGATTCAATGTTTTTGTTGTGTATTTCTCCCGTATTTCCTTGTTTTTAGAAATGTATAAAAACTTTAAATTCTTCATGGATTTGGTGATTTATTGGCTTAAATTGAAGCCAATGATTTATGATTCATGTATGAGAATGTTGTTGAAGAAAATTTTTGATTTAAAGTTGTAAATTGGGAGAAAACCATAGTATAAGGTTCGGTTTCACTGTAGCAACTTCGAAGTTACTGTAGCACCGAAATTTTTGAGCCTTTTATGGTATTTCTTTGGTCCACATTGAAGCTCTTCTTACCCTGAACTCATTGGAATTAGGTTTATTCCATTATGAAGTCGTTTGGATCCAAAATGACGATGTTTTGCCCTAAAACCCTAAGGTTTCGTATTAGATATGTATAATTGTATTTTCTTGCATTTTCTTTTGGCCATCATTCTTATGTTCATTAGAATCTGGATTCTCTGCTTGTATTTAGGTGGCGAAGCATCCTCTAAGGGGAAGGAACTCGCCGAACAGTGAGCGCGTCTCAGGACGAGACGACTGGTTCTGTGAGTGGTTAAATTTATAATTGCATAGATTTAATAAGAGTACTAAAGTATTTCTTCATGTGTTTTATCACATAAATTTGATGATAAATTGGTTTCCTTGATATATATTTTGAGTACGAATTTACTTGAAATGGTTAAACCTAGAATGCTTATACCTATTTATTTTGAAAGGAACATGTTTACTTGCATTTCCGTATTTATATGCAAATGGAATATGGTTTGATGTATATTTCCGTATTTATATGCAAATGGAACATGGTTTGATGTACACTTCCTGGTTTAAACATTGTGTGATGGATTCTTTGAATTGGAAATTGGAAAGAATTATATTGTGGCATTCAGTTTTGATGGTGACTGCGGACTTTAGTCCGACACTGCAATGTGAGGTTCCACAGTCCGGCCTGATGGGAGGCGGCGTGGTTAACCCTGGTTTACCCTGGTCAAGAGGTGCGCGGAGCCATTGACAGGGGTTCTTTTATGTGAGAAACCTGGGGTCACCACACTGGGATCTCAGTGGACAACACCAAGGAAAGGCAATTTTTCTTTTAAAATTTTTAAAAAGTTTTAAAAAAACTCCTTGGTGGTCCCATAGCTAGTCGCGGCCACGATTAGCGTGGGAATTGTTTTAGGCCAGCCTGTGTTTTGGAGCTATGTTCGTTGTGTTTTAAAATGTTATTTGTTTTTGATGAACCTTGTGTCATTTGTTAATATGTTGAATACTTGGAATGGATTTTATATGTTACTATTCATGTGGAATTACTATCTGAAATACTTTATCACTCTATTACATCCATGCTGACACCACTCACTGGGTAACCTCTGTTACTCACCACTCCCTTTCTTTTATCTTTTCAGACTGCGACGTTGGACAGAGTTGTGCTGTGCAGCAGTAGGGTGATTTATCTGTACTTCTTGTTTAGGTTTGTTATAGTATGCATGTAAAACTTATGGATCCACTAGACTTGACCTTTATATGTGATTCATGTATTTGTATTCTCTGGTTGTATCTGAAACCCTGGTTTGTACTGTTGTTGATGCTACTTGTGTTTAGGGTCCCTAGTATCAGGGAATCCTATTGTGATATTTTATTATTATTTTGTCATCTAGTTATGTAATTGTGATAACAGATTTATATTGAGCCTTACGGCGACCTGAAGATGGGGCCGTTGTGGGACAAACCTCTTGTCGTCGTGGCGATTGCCACGTGCCCGGTTAGGTTCGGGGCGTGACTAGAAATTTAACCACTCACAGAACCAGTCGTCTCGTCCTGAGACGCGCTCACTGTTCGGCAAGTTCCTTCCCCTTAGAGGATGCTTCGCCACCTAAATACAAGCAGGGAATCCAGATTCTAATGAACATAAGAATGATGGCCAAAAGAAAATACATGAAAATACAATTATACATGTCTAATACGAAACCTTAGGGTTTTAGGGCAAAACATCGTCATTTTGGATCCAAACGACTTCATAATGGAATAAACCTAGTTCCAATGAGTTCAGGGTAAGAAGAGCTTCAATGTGGACCAAAGAAATACCATAAAAGGCTCAAAAATTTCGGTGCTACAGTAACTTCGAAGTTGCTACAGCAAAACCGAACCTTATACTATGGTTTTCTCCCAATTTACAACTCTAAATCAAAAATTTTCTTCAACAACATTCACATACATGAATCATAAATCATTGGCTTCAATTTAAGCCTATAAATCACCAAATCCATGAAGAATTTAAAGTTTTTATACATTTCTAAAAACAATGAAATACGGGAGAAATACACAACAAAAACATTGAATCTAAGGCTTACCGGATTCGGGAGTGAGGGAGGAATGATTTTGGTATTTAAGTTCGCCGGAAATTCTCGCCAGAAAAATTGTTTTCTTCAAGGGTTAGGATCGGCCGAACAAGGAGCAAGGAGAAAGCATGAAGATGAAGAAGCTTCCAGGTTTTGTTTCTCTCATTCATTATCTTTTCTTTTTTTTTTATAATATAGGAAATGACCTAATTGCCCTCTTAACAGAAAAATCATAGAAAATGGATCCAAATGACGGAATTGCCCCCTATTTTTAACATAAAAGCTACTATGCAAACATGCAAAAATGCCACTACTACTAAATGACCATTTTACCCCTAATGCAAGCATAAAAATCTAAATAGGCCCGAGGTCTAAATCAGGACAAGGTATAACACTCCTTGGATGCCACTCCACTGATTCCCTCATTGTTTTTTTATTATTTTATTATAATGAGGGACCAGTATTTAATTCAAATCTTCGAGAGAATCTGGGCGCCAACTTTTATTTAAATCCTCCAATCTAAAGTCAGAATTTTATTCCTAAAATCATAAGCAGCTAATAATCATCATCATTAATGTCAAACTCTAAATTCATGTTTTCATCTTCTTTTCCTTGTTCAAAATCATAGCCATCTATGAGGATCTGTATAAAATAGTGAAATATTTATTGTTTAGTTATTAGATTCTATTCTTATAATAGACTTAGAGACTTTTCAAATACCCATGCCTAGTAAACTGTGGCTCTTTTAAACGATAGAAAACCAACAATTTTTCAATTAGGCGCGCCTTTTTTGCACCTTGGGCTTCAAAAAAAGGCGCAAAAAAGCCTCGCCTGACTAAAAGCGCCTTGCCTTAGACCCTCAGATGCATTAAGGAAGTTTAGCGCTGCGCCTGGGGGCCTAGGCGAACGCCTTAATAACACTAGGTGTTGGTAAAAAAAATGATTATTTTGACACTATGACTTGTGGCTTAACACCATTCAATGAATAAAAATAACAAACGTCCATAACAACTGATCTTTGTCTGCAGAAAATTTAAATGGCATACATCAACTTGGATGTAATGAAAATTCAATTTAAAATTTATAATAGAATATGGTTGGCGTGATTTTATCTTCATGACAGGAAATTAGGCGTCTAAAATTGCATACACTCTTGAATGGCACAAATACACACATTCAGAAACATATGAGAATAGTTTTATTCTATTTATTTATTTTTTAATTGAATGGGTTAAAAGATAATTGCATAATGAACACTGTGAAAAGTGGCAATAGGGAAAACCAATGTGCATTTTGGAAAATACCATGTTTCTTATGCTGCCAAAATTTTTGATGTGATTTTACATTGAACAAGCAAAAATCTCAAGTAATCAAGAACTGATTGTTCCTATAGGACTTATAGTAATGTGTGGCTAGTAAACACTATAAATGATGTATATGAGAGCAATTGATGTTGACCTTCAATTAGACAATCTCAGACACTAGTGTGCAACCAAGTTATGTATTCTGTATTCTGAACACCAAAGCATCATTAAGGACTAGAATAGTCAAATATAAATATATATATATACACACACACAACTTAGCATATACTACTTTGCTTTTACAGTTAGATTAACAATAACAAGAAAACTGTTATAGGAGATAGCCTAATTGAACATGACTTTGAGCATAAACTAAACACTTGAAGGGAGAGAGAATGAGGGCAGTAAAGCATACCTCTTTCAATTGTGGTAAGATCTTCCCATCACAAAATAAATCCACAATGATGCCTGCATTATTGCACGCCCACTGTCATTCCAAGAAAATTTATTCATAGAAATATATATATATATATATATAGACAGCAAATAGCAGTAGGTGGTGCTTTGCATACTAATCAAAATAATAAGTATATCCTATTTCAGTTGGGAAAATGCACTGATGTAAAACAGTCAGAATCTGAAGATTGTGATTCAATTTAATGAACCAACAAAAGGCATCTAATGGTTAACAAAACCAAGAAAGGATGTATTTGGAGAAATATAGAATTATCTAATTCCTGAAAAAAGTAAAAAAAAAATTGAATGGCACGGCATGCATGCAGACAGGAATTAAATGTTTTACCAGCGAATCCTCCAGGAACTGTAGCAGATTGAGAAAGTGCATCACCAATGTGAACAGAAAGAAAACCACCAGCTTCTGTGGGTCTCTCTAAACCAGACAGACCAAAGTACTCCCTTGCTATATCAATCAACTGCATTTGGTAAAGTAGTCCTTAGATAAATATCAAGGGAGCTTGCTTGTTATAAATACTCATTCATAAACCTATAAGTAGCATGAACAATGATGCACATGTTTGGCTATTTGAAAAATGTTTTGGACCAATGGATCCATCAACCTTCACAAATATAAATGCCACACAGAAAAAGGTCTCAACAAATGCAGAATTTAGGTCTTCACTCATGGATTTTGTCAAAATTCAATTAATGAACATAAGATATGGTAGGAGCTCATATTTATATTACCATCCACTTCTAGAAGAAAGCAATAACTAATGGAACACACATAGATCTTATCCTAAATATGACAAGTATCATAATTGTAAGGCTTTAGAATATGTTGTCTACATCTATAATCAAGCTGATGAACAATCTTGCTTAGTTTGGCATGAAATTCTATCGGTTAAGCTCTAGTTTGGAAAGGTCTGGGGTTTAAGGACAAGCTTGTCTAAATTCAAGAATCAATACAATTGGTGAAACCTCTCTCAATTAAAGTTGTGGGTTAATTGCCTTATACTCAAGCCAAACATTCACGAACAAGCTAAGAACCTCCAATCAAAATTAGCTCAATTTTGTAACTGTCTCAACTCCTAACTGGTCTCAAACTGAAACCTAACCACTAACAACAGCAAATCATTTTGGCTTTGCCTTTGTATGTTGCAATAAGAAATATCCTTCATTTAACTAACTTCATTTGAACATCCCAAATTGAAACCAGGTGACCTATGCTTTATTAACAATTTAAATTTCAAAATTGACATCTACCTTGAGGTCAGTCAACTTGAATTTTGGACAGTCTGAACCCAAGCCAAATGTTGATTGAGTTCAAAAGGATAACAAACTCTGAGCCTCCCTTATAGCCATAATATTTTCATGTAATTTCTTTTAAAAACCATGTGTGAGTGTGGTTGAGAAGTAGCAAGGTGATGTTAGCTATTGTTGATCCTTTAAAAATGCATTTATTGAGAACTAGGAAAAGATAGAAAAGGCATCTGCTTTCTTTCAATTGCTCAGACACAAATTTTGATATTGTGAGGAAAAATGTTTGTAGTATTTGTTGTCTCAAGTGTGCAATTAAGGTTTGTATCATTGTATCCATGCTCCCTTTTTCAATAGGCTGTGTGACTGTTAAATAGTTATCTTGTTATTTCCATTTATCAAATGTCAACAAGTAAAACTATCCTTCTAAGTTCCAATCAGAGTTTTTTACTTTACATACATAATACAACCATCAATATATTTGCAAATTTTATGATATTTCTACTTAGTTTTACAGCCTGAAATATATTTCTGATTGAATATTCAATTTTAGAAACAAGAAAAAAGAAACATATTTTAGATGTGAAAGGAAGGGAACCTCAGGTCCATATTTACATTCAGTTAAAAAACATTGAAAGGTTAAGAAATTTAATGATTTATTGAACTTCTAAATATAACCCAAGAAAATAAAAATAGAAAACCAATAAGCAGTATCTTTACTATGCCATCAATCTCCCAGCTTTCAAGTTGCAGTGAAGGCCAAGACTGAAGCATCAATTGAGCAGCAGTTCCACCACCCTGAGAAATATGCATTTTAGAAAGCTTACACCCATGTTTATAATTTTCAGGCACAAATAATGATTACATACATAAGCAAAACAAAAAGAAAAACTAATATATAAGCAGTAGATTACCAAACCAAAGATTGCAATTGGACCAGGCGGAACTATAGCTGGAAGACTCACAAACTCGTCCTACATGGCACAATTGCCAAAGAGGAATACAAGTTATGTTCTGTAATCCACTATAAAACCCCAATATACCCAAACAAAGAGTCGAAAGTAATGGTAATAATAAGCATAAACAACACCATACAAAGAATTTTAAATAAGATATCTGTCCACAATTGAAACTATCAAAATACAACAAAAACTGCAGATTGATTGTGGCTCATTGTAAAGCTAAAGCACAAGCGCTTCCAGATATAGCTACCGTCAACTTAAAGCCTTAAATTTTGACTAACAGAATTTTCAGTAAGATATTCCTGGACTCATTCTTCTCAAACTCTTGAAAAGAAATCTCGAAAGAATAGTCTTCATGCTAATATTGGATGAATTATTCATCAAACATTAGCCGAAACCCAATCTAACAGTTGAGTTGAGAAGAATGTGACCTAGATTCTTCTTAAAGTAAGGTGCCAGGATATTGTTACGAGCACCATTTACAGTTCTATTTTGATACTACTATCTAAAATGAAAGAGCGTGAACTATACCCTACCCAGTATGAACCAGTCCACTTCTGTTCTTTGTTTAGCAGACTATGAATATTTTCTGCAAAGAAAAGGAAGAATGATTTAGAACTGACAGGTCAAAATATGCCACAGTAAGCATCATTAATCAGAATAATTTCTGGTAGATAGTCTGAAGATGTTTTCATGGTGTTCAGTAAAAGTTTGTCTACAACCGTGGACATGTTATTTTGATAAGAGGTTATAATCTAACAACATATTGGAGCAAAGTAACATTCACAGAAGCCAGTTTATTGACTAGCGACATGATCTTTCACAATCGTCAAGGATGATTAGAAGGGAGCTGAAGTTCTCCATCTACTGGCTTTTTTCACAAGTTCATGTCTCTTCATCCCTTAAAACACACCAACTTCAACAAGGAAAAACATTAAGTGCTACCTTAAAAGAATTAATAAAGTATTTATCTTGAATATTTATAACATCTCACTGTCATTGAAGACAAAATGAAATTTTCAATTCTTTCATTGGTGTGGTGTTTAAACAATAAATAAATAAATAAATAAATAATCCAGGTGACACCTAAATGTCACTATCTGCAGAACTTTCTCCCCACAAATTCCTGCATGCAACCATTAGAACAGCTTCCAACGCATTGCATGTTATTCATTGCCATACTAGCTAAAACTTCTCACATGCAATTTTATAAATTAATACATGTCTTAAGTAAATACTGCAGTATTTACTTAAGACATTAAACATTTTGACACAGAGGTTTAGTAAGTAAATTATTCACTTTTCATTTTTTTTATCATCAATAGTGATCAAGCCCTTCGCTACACTTTTCAATATCCTATTTACTGGACTTGCAAGGTACCCACAGTCCAATATATCTGCTGTGACTTGCTAAAGCCAACTTTCAAGGTGAGCTTCTCAGAAACTGAAATTCAATGAACACCTCATCAAATTCTTTGATCTCAAATTTGCCTCAAAATGTCAAACAAAATAGCTATATTCAATTATTTCAATGGGATCCATCTAAAAATATTCACAATTGAGTCCTTTCGGGGTCAAAATCAGGTTGGTGTTCCAAATTAAAATCACCATGGCCTACACCATGAAAAGCACAAAGAATTTCAAATCCTTTGAAATTATATAGCACCAACATCACTTAGAGACACAAAATCTATGGTAGGCCATCAAAACAACAAATTCCTTTATTCTATTGACTTATGCTAGAATCAATTTGATAGGTCTGAAAATGGGCTAATCTTGGACTGGTGTAAAGTATAACAATTGACCAACAACATCAGTCATTCCGATGGAAAATTTTCACAGTAGTTCATAAAAAATGAAATGATAATTTTCAATGTTGACTTTTCATTGTAAACCAAATTTAGATAATAATTACATTAAAAAGATGCAAAAACAAAATTTTGCAGATTAAACAAAAGTCTACATTCTACAGTAACACCTTGAATTGACACATAATTATTTGTAAATAAAAGCTGCAGACAAACAACAGGACTTTATAAACATAATGCTTTAGAATGTATGAAAAGTTAAACAAAAGTATACTTTCCACTTTAACAGAATAAACTGAAATGAGGAGTTAATAAAATTATAAAGCAAGTAAAAGGATGCCATGAACATATCCATTCAATGAAATGCCAAACTAAAATTACCAATGAAAACAAGCAAATAACAAGGCCAAAGGGAACTGGCATACAATTGCCAACTTAAACCAGGAGAAATTCTACAGATTTAACAAGAAGTAAACATTACAGTGGTAGCAGAATGAATTAAATTGAGACATGAATTAAAGCTATAAAGCAACCAACACTTAGTGCAACCCATTCAAAGGAAAGCCAAACCAAAATCATAAATAAATGAAGTAACTGACAAGGCAAAACAGAATTAGCATACGCGTATCAACTTAAACAAAAGTATGCATCCCAAAGACATGAATCAAAGCTATAAAGCAACCAACATGAACCTATGAACACAACATATTGGATGAAATGCCAAACTGAAACAATCAACAAAGAAAACAAGCAACTAAAGAGGCCAATGGGAATGCACATACAAATTTCAATTTAAACAAAAGCATGCATGTTTCAAAGCCATAAAGCAGCTAACATGAACCGATGAACATACTCCACTCACTGAAATGGCCAACCAAAATAATCAACAAAACCAAGCAACCATTCCATGAACAAGTGTCAATTCAAACAAAACAATGCATTACAAAATGAAGCAAAACTAGACATGAACCAAAACTACAATAACATGTTTCCATGAACACAATCCATTCAATGAAATGCCAAACGAAAACAAACAAGAAATACCAAAGAGAATCAACATACGAGTGGAATCAAGAAGCAGGAACCTAGACTCAGGAGTGTCAACGACCACGATTTCGTTGTACTGGCTCTGCAAGGCCGCGACCACCGAAAATGAAGCATCACCATCCTCCTCCGCCGCTGCCGACCCCGGAGGCATCGCCGGCTCTTCCAGAGCTCTTCTAGGAGTGCAAGGAAGTCGGAGACGAGTTCTTGGCCGGGACTTGCGGCGCATGAAGGGGAGAAGGTGGGAGTGAGGTTGAGGAGAAGAAAAATGGAGAGCGAGATGTTGGTTAGGGAGAGATGAAGGAGGATTCATGGAGATTTGCAGGGACATTGGCATCGCCATTGACGGTTGCTAGTTGAGCTTGTAGTGCTGTTGCTGCTGCAGAGTATCACAAGGTATCATCTTATCTTGCTTTTCAGCAAAAGTTTTATTTTATTTTATTTTTAAGAAAAATAAGAATTAAAGACAATTAGCTCAAGTGTTTTTTTTTTTTAAAATAAATAAATAAATAACTTATTCCTAAAAGAATACTATTTTATTTAAATATTGGTAGGGGTAGCAATAATTCACTCCTAAAAATATCTCAAGGTTGGAAGACCAAAAACATCTCTGTGTACCTCCAGAGCATCCATACACATAAATGACTCCTCATGCGATTACCAGTACAACCAGTGTCAAATAGGAATGTAGGATGATCCTCTCTTTCCACTCTTGGGTTAGTCATCGATGTTCTAAGCTTGATGTTCCCGTATGCCTATACCTCTGGGATCCTCTATATGGATTCTGGTGCGCTATGATAATCGTTACAATATCTAGTCGATTGATCTCTAACCAAAATCTCAAAGGTCGTTCTGGAAGAGAGAAGTTAGAGGTGAGAAAAAAGCAGGGGATTGGGAGAGAAAGGAGACTGAAGAGAGAAAAGTAAGCAAAAGCTGGGAGAATAATCCTATCTCCTCCCACTATCATCTTTCATTCATTAATATCATAACAAACTCCAACCAGAGATGACACATGTCATTTGGTTATAAGTCACTTACTAATACCATTACTTTACCACTAATATTATGAGGATTTCATCAGTCCTCTGATAATAATAACACTGGTATTCTTTCTAGGCACTAACACCCAAACACATCCCATCCATATCCCATGCACTAATTCCATCCATGCACTGACTCTCAAATATCTTCCTTCCATGCACGACATGACCGCCCTCCATAATTTACTCCATGACAAAGTCACTAAACCGGGTTAATTTTTTGTTGACTATTTCACATGCCTTGTTTGACTCCGAAGTCCATCTGCATCATTTGCCCCCTGTTGAGTGACCACCTTGTCCTCAAAGTGAAAGTCCAGGAATTCAACACGTATAGAGTCCGTTGGTTCCCAGGTGGTGTCTGAGAGTGGCTGGTGTTCCCAACGTATGGGAAGCTGGGAAAGAGGGCATCCTCATTGTAAGATTATACGACGGTCGAGCACGGCCGCAAGTCGTACAATGGGTTGATCATTCATAAAAGTGGCTGGTAAAGGAGAGAGTTGTGAGGTCAAATCCCCATAGCATCGCTTAAGCTTCAATATATGAAAATATCATGGAGTCGAGCAGTCGATGGTGACAACCGATACGCTATGGCACCAATCTTTTCTGAAATTTGGAAGGGCCCAAAGAAACGCAACGAGAGTTTGTGAGTGCGTTGGTGTGTAGAAACAGATGTTTGCCGGTAGGGTTGCAACTTCATGAAAACCCACTCACCAACTAAAAATGAGATGTCTGAACGCCCTATATTTGCTTGGTTACGCATCTGAGTTTGGGCATGCAACAGATTAGACCAGAGATCGTGGAGGAGATCGGTGCGAGCTGAGAGTAGCTAATCTACTGAAGCAATGGTTGAGGAGCCAGAAAGGTAATCTAATAGTGATGGCGGCAACCGTCCATACACAACTTCATAAGGTGACATTCGGATTGCCGAGTGCCACGAAGTGTTATAATGCCACTCCACCCATGGTAAGTACTGTAGCTATCTTGAAGGTTGCTCAGAGATTAAACAATGAAGATAGTCCTGTGAGCAACAATTCAAAACCTCTGTTTGGCCATCCGATTGTGGATGGTAAGCACTACTCATGGAGAGTACGGTTCCGTGCAGCTTAAATAGCTCATGCCAGAAGGCGCTTATAAAGATGGGATCTCGATTCGATAGAATGTTTGATGGAATGCCATATAAACGCATTATATTGTAAACAAAGACAGCAGCTACTTGAGGAGCTATAAAGGTTGGGCCTAGTGCTAAAAATGGTCGTATTTTGAGAGTCAATCCACGACAATGAGATGGTACTCTTGCCAGATGACACTGAAGGTGAGTGATGAAGTCAAGCACAATGAAGTTCTATATTTGGCCCGGTATAGGGAGCGGTTGTAGAAGCTCCTGAGATGCACGATTAAATGGTTTGGATGTTTGGCATGGAACGCAGCGAGCAATGAAGTCGTGGATTGATCGATGCATCTTTGGCCAATAAAAAACAAAGGAAAGCCTTGCGAAAGTGCGTTGAATGCCTGCATGTCCCCCCACAGGAGATTGATGATATTCATGCAACAATAATGGTTATAGTGCAAACTCTGGGGGAACGAGTATGCGACCTTTGAAAAGAAGCAAATCATCACGGATTGTGTATCCAGGATGGGCAGCCGATTGATCACGCACAGCTTAAAGGAGCACAGTCATGGGTTGATGAGTCTTATAGAAATGTCGAAGAGCCTCCCAAAGTGCAGTGAATGGTTGGGAACTGGTAGTGAAAGCTTGGAGAGATAGAGGATCCACTCTAGAGAGAGAATTTGCAGGAATGTTGTGCATACCTGGTTTGTATATGATATCAAATTCGTACCCGAGCAGTTTAGATAACCACCGGTATTATTCCGGTGTTTGAATAATCTGGTTGTGAAGAGACTGAAGACTTTGGTGATCGGTGTTAATAGTGAATTACTAACCAAGAAGATACTACCTCCATTTGCATATGGCTTTTGTAATAGGCATCATTTCTCGAGCATAAGCTGAGGAGTGTTGCATGCGTGGCGAAAACTGTTTGCTAAAATATGCAACTAGGTGATCAAGTTGGGTTAAGACAGCACCAATGTTGTTCCGGAGACGTCAATATGCACCACAAATGGCCTTGTGAAGTCGGGTAAAGCAAGTACTGGGGTTTGCATCAAGGCGTTTTTCAAGTTCTGAAAAGTAGTGGTGGCATCATCATGCCAAACAAATGCGTTCTTTCGTAATAACTCGGTGAGAGGTGCAACAATTTGTGAGTAGTTTCGTATGAAGTGCCAACAGTAACCGGCAAGGCCCAGGAGTCCTCGAAGCGCACGTATAGATGTTGGAAGAGGCCATACGTGAATATCGGCAACTTTCTCAGGATCAACTGTGACACCGTTTGCCAAAATTTGATGACCTAAGTATCCAATTTCAGAATGACCAAATTGACATTTAGATCTCTTCGCATACAAAGTGTGAGAGCGAAGGAGAGTAAATACTTCCCAGAGGCAGTACAAATGGCGTTCCTAAGAGGGACTAAAGACGAGTATATCATTAAAGTAGACTAGAACACTCTTGCGTAAGAATGGTCAAAATATTGAGTTTATTAAAGCTTGGAAGGTGGAGGGCCATTGGAGAGCCCGAAAGGCATTACGAGGAACTCGTAATGTCCTTCATGAGTTCGGAACGCCGTCTTCTCCCTGTCTGGTAGATGAAGACGAACTTGGTGATATCCTGCACGCAGATTCAGTTTAGAAAATACCTGGGCACCGGTGAGCTCATCAAGCAACTTGTCGATGGTGGAAATAGGAAAGAGGTCTTTGATGGTGATGGCGTTGAGCGCCCGATAATCAACGTAGAAGCGCCACGAACCATCCTTCTTCTTGACCAAGAGAACAGGGGAAGAGAAAGGGCTGGTGCTCATTATAATGATCCCCTCAGTGAGCATCTCGCCAACTAACTTTTCCATCTCAATTTTTTGAAAGTGAGGATAGAGATAATGCCAGACATTCACCAGCGATGCTCTGGGCATAAGGGGAATATGATGGTCAAGTGTGCAGGGTGGTGGAAGTCTAGCGGGTGAAGCAAATATATCATCAAATTGGTCAAGTTACTCTTGAAGACGACTGACAAATGGATGTGGGGACTCTTGTCCAATGACTACAGTCAAGTTAGTCACGTGTTTCTCTATAGTAAGATGGAAAAACTATGTTTCATCCTGGACGCTCATATTACTCAAATTGGATGCAACCATATAATGAAGGGTTGGTTGTGTTATGCCATGAAACCTGACGCTTTCACCTTCCCACTTGAATTCTATCCAAAGTTGATGGTAATCGAATGTGATTGGTCCCAACCCGAGCTTCCACTGGACGGCAAGGACTACATCCATCCCTATAGATGGTTACGAGGAGAAGATCAACTGGAAAGGTTGACTTGTCAATCGTCAAGGATACATGTTTGCAAACTCCCACATAGTCAAGTGACTCCCAATTGCCTACTGTAACCCGAAGGTGTTGGGATGGTTGTATTGTGAGTGAGAGGTGGGAAGCCTGTCAAGCTTGGACGATGTTATTAGTAGAGCCACCATCAATCAAGACCACCACCTCGTTCCCATTAATCTTACCAGCAAGCTTAAGAGTGGATGGTACTAATTGTCCGGTTAGGGCATTGTAGGAGATGCGAGGTGCCGACTCTAATCCCTCATCAACCGGTAGTGCTTGTTCATTGTCGAGTACAATCTATGCGAGGTCGCCATTCTCGTTATGTTCTTCTTCCTCAGCCTCAGCCAATAAGCATAGAAATTGCAGCGGTCGGCAACGATGGCCAAGGGTGAACTTTGCATCGCAGTTGAAGTAAAGTCCCTTCTCTTGCCGAGCAACCATCTCAGTCGATGTCAACCATTTAATTGGCAGGGGTGGAGGCCTATTAGTTGTTTGATTCTGTGGTTGTTGAGGATGAGAGATACGATTCACCGGTGGTAGTGCGACTTGCCATCCCGTGGCATTACACTTATCTTTTACCAATTTTGCTAAGCCGATAGCGTCATGGAGATCAACTGGCTTTAAGATATATAACTCCCGCTGAATGTCATCATATAACCCAGACTAGAAACAATTCAAGAAGTTATCAAGAGTCAAGCCCGACACCTTGGTAGAAAGACATTCAAATTCCGCAAGGTAGGCATCAATCGTGGAACGTTGTTTAAGCTTGTAGAGTTGAGCCTCATAGTTCATAAAGGATGATGGTCCAAACCGCAACTCTATACGTCGTATAAACTCCTCCCAGGTTGACAACTGGTTGGTGGTATCCATCCAGTGGAACCATTGGAGTACAGGGTCATGCATATAGAAAACCCAATTGAGAACGTTCTCCCCTGTAAACAGAGGTACCTCAAGCTTTGGCAAATGAGATGAGGGTAATAAAAGTGAGGCTTGAGAGTGCATCAGTCCTGGAAGTAAAGGGGCTCGTAGAGATGTTGTCGGTGATTATGGAAGTGGAAGCAATGGTTGTATGGAGCATCATATCCGTCATTACAGCTTGTTGTGAGGCCAAGGACTTCTAGATCATCTCCAGAGTGTTGGAATGCTGCTGGACAGTATTACAGAATGAATCGATCTTGGTAAGTATGGAGTGATTGCTGCATAGCTGCTCGTTTATAGCCGTCAACTACTCGTCAACAGCTCGAGCGCGCGTCGTCATACCTTCCGTCATCAGTGGTCGAGACTCAATGAAAGCACCAAATGATGCACGCTATAATGATCGTTACAATATCCAGTCGATTGATCTCTAACCAAGATCTCAAAGGTGGTTCTGGAAAAGAGAAGTTGGAGGTGAGAAAAAAGCAGGGGATAGGGAGAGAAAGGAGACTGAAGAGAGAAAAGTAAGCAAAAGTTGGGAGAATAATCCTATCCCCTCCCACTATCATCTTTCATTCATTAATATCATAACAAACTCCAACCAGAGGTGACACATGTTATCTGGTTATAAGTCACTTACTAATACCATTACTTTACCAGTAATATTATGAGGATTTCATCAGTCCTCTGACAAAATAACTCTAGTATTCTTTCCAGACACTAACACCCAAACACATCCCATCCATATCCCATACACTAATTCCATCCATGCACTAACTCTCAAATATCTTCCTTCCATGCACGACACGACCGCCCTCCACAATTTACTCCATGATAAAGTCACTAAACCGGGTTAATTTTGTTGACTATCTGACGCGCCTTGTTTGACTCCGAAGTCCATCTGCATCAGATTTTCACTCAGGAGATATTGGAAAATGTGCCACCTCCAAGATGCAAACAACCTTATCATCTAACTACTGAGGGTAAGAAAGAGCTTAGGATTATAAAACTAAGGGTCCGTTTGATACGCAAAATTTTGAGGTACAGGACAACGCAACTTCTCTTGTTTCCCGTTTGATTTGTAAAAAGATTAAGTGTACAACACAAGACAAAGTCACAGTACAACACAAGTAGGAAAAAATTTGTATTACCAAAAGCTTGATACAAAAAATTTATCGTGGTACAACACAACTAAAAGACTATATTACCCTTAATAAAGATTAAAGATTACAATCATGTATTTCACATCCCACAACGCTCAAGTCCCCAACCTTGCATCTCACTCTCTTCCTCCGATATCACCCTTTCTCATCTTCATAGGGTTCGTTTGATACGTAACTAAGTATAGAGCAGAACAAGTAGTTGTTTACAACACAACTACTGTACTGTACCTTGTTTGATATCTTATGACAGCACAAAATTTTTTGTACTGTTCTTCGTTTGATTTCTACAAGTACTGGACAAAATATGGTAAAATTACTTTTGATATGCTTTGTACCGTCCTATATTTGTTTTACAATAAACAAATTTACAAGTAAATTTCAAGGTTTTTCTCAATTTCAACATTAACCTAATTATTTTTTTATAATTAATCAACTTATTAAATTACAATTATATTTTTTTTAATTTTTAAAATCTATACAAAAATATTTTATTGCTAAAAGTACATGATGAATTCGGTTAATATGTCAATCAACTAAATAATAAAATTTGTCACTCTATAATCTTATTAAATATACTATAATCTATAATCAATATAACCAAATTTATAATTAATAATCTTATTAAATCACAATTATATTTTTATATTATATACACTAATTTAAAGAAAATCAAGTCTCAAACAATTAATTGTCACATTGTTTTTACTATATAAACAAAATTACAAAATGTCAAGAGACTAAATAATAAAATTTGTAAATATGATCTTTTAAAATTATAAATTTTTAAGACTATATGTGCTAATTTGTAAAACATTTCAATTTGCCAAGCAATAGACTTTATATATAAAAATTTATTTGTAAGATATCAAGGAACCAAACAATAAATTTTCAAAAATATTTTTACTAAAAAAATAATTGTTTTATATTATGTGAATCAACATGAAAAAAAAATATATAATATTTTTTATTTAAGAAAAGCGGGGGCAATGTGCATCAAAGCAGTGACGGAAGCAGAAGCACAATAAAATGGTGCTTATAAAAAAATTTAAAGTTTTTTAGTTTAAAAAAGTATAATTAGATTAGTTGAACAACATATTTATTATTGTTTGACCGATCCAATTGTTACACAAAAAAATACATTTATAATTTTTTTATGCAAGACAAAATAAAAAAAATTAAAGGCCAAACAATAATTTTTTATAAATATTTTCTAAAAATATATATTTATATAAATATTTTTAAAAAATATATATTTATGTGTTATATCTTAACTAATAAAAATCAGGGGTTTAACCAATAAATGTTTGTAATTTTTTTCTAATTTTTACTCTATATAACTAATTTGTAATAAATGAAGGGCCAAACAATAATTTGTTTGAAAAAAATTTCTTTTATATTATATAAACCAATTTATAAAATTTCTAAATAATAAATATTATTTTTGTTCCAAACACTATTTTTTTTAAACTATCAGTATTAATTTGTAAAAAATTAATATTTTTAGAAAAATGAACATAAAGATCCAATGAATTATTAATAGAGAAAATTGTTTATATCATTCCTCTAACTTTCTTACCTGATCAAAAAATCCTTGGACTATTTCATATCCTCAAAAAGTCCTTACTTTTTCTGACACCCTCTAACAACTTACTTTTCAGTACTTTTGTCAAAAATGCCTTTCAGAAATTTGAAATGAAAACACAAAATAATAAACAACAAACTAAGATATTAAATATCAAAAGCAAATATTAAACAGAAACCCTACATATTAAATAAAAATTTATGTAGTTATACATAAACACACAATATTAAATAAAAAATATACTTAATTAATGGGAAGTACATTTTTTAAGTGGGGTAAAATTGGATTTTTAAATAAAATAAACTGATGCAAGGATTGAGAAATAAGTAAACTGAAAAAGAGGAATTGCAAGAAAAATTGAAATGTCAGAGGGACTGCAATGGAAATTCAAAAAGTTACAAGGACTAATAAAAAATTTCCCCTTTTTAATATATATATATATATATATAGAAGAGAGAGAGAGAGAGAGAGAGAGAGAGAGAGAGAGAGAGTGAGTGTGTGTGTGTGTGTGTGTGAGTAGAGAGGGTGGTGCTTCCAAGTTCCAACTCCCTCCCCGAGTCCCTCTAATATATATAAACATATATATAACATTGGTTGGTTGGGGCCAAAGAGGGTGGTGGTTCCACCACCACCACCAACACATACACACACACAAAATCAACGTGTACCTAATATATCAATTTGGGGTAGTGTTTTATTTAAAAAAATAAAATAGCCAGTAATGTGTATTAATTTGTAATATATATATATATATATATATATATATATATATATATATATATATATATATATATATATATATATATATATAATGGGGCCAATGTGCATTAACCTGTAAAATATTTTCTTATTCGGGGGAAATACAATGCCTCACACAAAGTTGGTAGAGTTACAATTGAAGAGCAAGTTATTGTTTCTTTAAATATACTACCTCACCACACAAAGAACAGGAGTATTCAAGTAAGGTTCTCTAGATCGGGTCAAACTATTAGTAGATATTGTTATAGGGTCTTAGCTGCTGTTTTAAGGTTACAAGATGAATTATTTGTCAAGCCACAACCAATTTCAGAAAATAGCAGTGAAAGCAAATGGAATTGGTTCAAGGTATATTTTATTTAAGCAATGTAAAATATAAAACGTAAGTCAATAAAATTATAATTTTCTAATGAACTTGTAGGGATGTTTAGGTGCGTTTGATGGTACTTATATAGCAGTAATACCAAATGCAGCCGAAAGACCTAGGTATCAAACAAGGAAAGGTGGACTTGCAACAACTATCTTAGGAGTTTGTACCAAAGAGATGCTTTTTATCTACGTACTAGCTGGATGGGAAAGATCGGCTTCAGATTCTAGGGTACTACATGATGCAATAATCAGGCAAAACTGTTTGAAAGTCCCAGTTGGTATGTAAATAATTGATATTTATTGTGTATAGTTTGTTATTAAACATTTTGGAAATCCTAATACTAAATCGATTTTAACCTTTTTAGGTTCATAATATCTTGTTGATGGTAGTTACACAAATGGGGAAGGTTTTCTTCTCCTGTATAGAGATAAGTGGTACCATATTTAGATTGGGCCACCTGTAGATGCCCGCCTCAAAATCATGAAGAGTTATTTAATTATAAGCATACTCAAGCAAGAAATGTTATAGAGAGATACTTCGAACTTTTGAAGAAACAATGGGGGGTATACTTAGGAGTCCTTCATTTTACCCTATAAGGATACAAAGTTGAATGATTTTAGCATGTTGTTTACTACACAATTTTATTCGTATCAAAGTGGTGGTAGATCTTGAGGAATTCACTCCACTTGTAGATAATGAGATGCCAATAGGCGAGGAACCATTAGTCGAAACTGTTGAGCCAAGTAATGAGTGGACTAAAGAAAGAGATAGCCTTGCATAAGAAATGTGGCATGATTTTAGGCGTAAGCTTGAACACTAGTGTTGGATGAGTCAGCTAATAATTGTAACTTTTGTTATGTGCTAACCTTCTAATGAATGTTGCTTAATTATTGGAGTCTCTTTTTTATGTGTTTGAGCTACACTTTTTTGGCAATATCCATAATTGTACTTAATTTTATATTTTGTTTTTTTGTATTCTGCATTGTATCATATGGAGTTCAAAGTTGATTATATGAAAGCCATATTTACTGTTAAATTTAAAAGCCATGTTTTCTACTAGTGATTATTGTTTATTCTAAAATTTTGTAATGCATAAATTACAGGAAAAAGGCATGTTTTTGGGTCATTCCAACGGCTTTGCATTTTTTTGTTATTGTTTGCAACCATTCATCACTTTCCTCTCTAGGTTTTTCCTACTCTCATACTTCTTAATATTAAGTTTGGTTCAATAGTTCTATATATATTTGTTATGTTATAATAAAGTGTTTATCACTTTAAATCCATTAAAAAGTAAATTAATTTTTCAAGATAGTTCAAAATGGAGAATGAAGGAACTGGAAACATTGAGATGAATAGCCTGTTGAAAAAATGTAGACGAAATTGGACAGAGAATGAGGAGAATACCTTACTATCAATTTTGGAAGAATTAGTATTGGCCGACTACAAGGGAAATAATGGGACATTTAAGACTGGCACACATAGGGAGGCTACAAAAAGAATGATGATTAGCATCCCTAGTATTATCATTACTGTCAAGCAAGTAGTTAACAAAATGAAAAGGTGGTCTATAAAACTGAATGAAGTAGTGGACATGAAGAATACAAGCGGTTTTGGTTGGGATGATATAAGAAAGTGCATCATAGTTGATAGTGAGCAGATTTTGATAGAATAGCAACAGGTACATATATTATTATTATTATTCTTAAATTTAGTGTGCATTTATTATGTGATAGCTACTCTGTGTGTGTGTGTGTGTGTGTGTTTTCTCAACAAGTAATCTAATTCACAATTTTTTTAAAACATGTAGAAACATCCAAAGGTGGGAAATCATGCAAATAAGGAGTTTAAAGAATTCGAAAGATTGCAAGGCATTTGTTGGAAATATAGTACCACATCGGTTGTGTGATAGAAGTGTAATGGGTTTATATATAAATATAAGGGTTGAGCCACTAAGTCTTGAGACTTTTTGGTGTAAGACCCCTAAACACATAAAGAGCCCATATAGGGTTTACTAGTACCAAAATATAAAATCTAACATGGTATCAGAGAAATATAGAAGAGCCCAATATATATTAAAAAAAAGGACCTTTGAGACACAAGTGGTGCACAAGTCCATGTGAGTAAGACCTCTGAGACATAAGTAGTGTACAAGTCCATGTGTGTAGGGCCTCTGAGACACAAAGTAGTGTACAAGTTCTGGTAAAAACATACCTCTAGTGTACAAGTCTGAGCAAGTTCAACTGGAAAATAATGTTCCAGTTGAACTTAAGGGAGGGTGTTGGAAATATCGTACCACATCGGTTGTATGATAGAAGTGTAATGAGTTTATATATAGATATAGGGGCTGAGCCACTAAGTCTTGAGACTTTTCGGTGTAAGACCCCTAAGCCCATATAAAGCCCATATAGGGCCCACTAGTACCAAAATATAAAATCTAATAGTATTTTTGGTAAAGACCGTGCTAATGGGCGAGGAGCCGAGACAACTCCATATGTTGTGGAAGGGTTGAATGATGACACAAATAATGTCATTGAGACTGATTTAGAGCTTGATGAGGGGAGTACTTTGGCGGTACCTACAAAGAATCATATATCTAATGGGCCTAATGTTTCTAGACCTCCACTAAAACATCAAAAAATGTTGGATGTTGCAAACAAGTTTATTGAGAATATGGACAGTTATATGTCTGCAATAAGATTTGACATATTACTTATAGTGAAAAAAAAATGCCAGACCCTCATATGGCAAGAAACTTAGGTAAAGAGGTAAAAAAGCTTGGTTTGAGTGAGGATGAGGAGGTTGATTTAATGATCAAGTTCTCTCATAAGCCTGAGTATGAGAAATATTTTTGGGAGCTGAATGGTGTCCAAAGGATAAGTTTTGTGAAAAAAATTATGGGATTACCATAATCTTTGCACAGTATGAAAGGTGAGCAGCTTTTGTGAAGTTGATGTTTTTGTATCTATGGATGTGTGTCTTTAAGTTGATGTGGCTACTCAAAGCTTCTATTTCATGATGAAATTTTATGGTTTTTTGTATAGTTGTTGACAAACTTTTATAGGTTTCATTGCGGCCTATTTTGTTATAGTTGTTGACAATTATATATGTTGTAATTATATTTTATTAATAGTAGTTTGTTACATATTCTATTTGTTGAATTTGGTTCATTCTTGATTTAACCACTGTTTGTAAAAAGCTACAAAAATTCATGTAATAGAATTGATATATATATATATATATATATATTAATATGGAACTTGGTTTCTAAGATCAAGACAAAGGTAGGTTAAGGCCAAGTTGGGGCCATAGTCGTGTATATCCCTCTAATAAGAAAATATTTTACAGGTTAATGCACATTGGCCCTGCTTTATGTATATATTTTTTATAGGTCAATACACATTGTTGCTTTTTTTTTTTAAATAAAACAATACCCCTGCTTTTTTGAACAAAAAATTGATATATATATATATATATATATATATTAGGTACACGTTGATGCACATTGCCCCCATTTTTCTTAAATAAATTAAATTATATTTTTTTTCATGTTGATGCACATAAAAATAACAATATTTATGAAAATTTATTGTTTTGTTCCTTGATATCTTACAAATTAATTTTTGTATATAAAGTCTATTGCTTGGCAAATTGAATTTTTTTACAAATTATTACATATAGTCTTAAATTTTCTAATTTTTTAAGATCATATTTACAAATTTTATTATTTAATCTCTTGACATTTTGTAAATTTGTTTATATAGTACAAACAATGTGAAAATTAATTGTTTGGAAGCTGATTTTCTTTAAATTAGTGTATATAATATAAAAATACAATTGTGATTTAATAAAATTATTAATTATAAATTAGGTTATATGGATTATAGATTATAGTGTATTTAATAAGATTATAGGGTAACAAATTTTATTGTTTAGTAGATTGACATATTAACCGAATTTATCATGTATTTTTTTAGCAATACAATATTTTTGCATATATTTTAAAAATTAAACAATATAATTATGATTTAATAAGTTAATTAATTATAAAAAAATAATTAGGTTAATTGAAATTGAGAAAAACTTTGAAATTTACTTGTGAAGTTGTTTATTGTAAAACAAACATAGGACAGTACAAAGGGTATCATAAGTAATTTTATAATATTTTGTCCAGTACTTATAGAATCAAACGAAGAACAGTACAAAAAATTTTGTGTTGTCCATAAGATATCAAACAAGGTACAATACAAGTAGTTGTGTTGTACCACAACTACTTGTTATGTTTCTGTACTGCTTGTGCAGCTGTGCTGTACTTAGTTACGTATCAAATGCACCCTAATTCTTTATCTATTTGAGGGCATATTGGGATTATCCAACAACCTTCAAAAACCCAGTCTATACTCCATGAAATCTGGGCAAACTCCAGGCCTTTCTGTCACGCTCAGACCCGCGGGCCGAGAGACACAACAACCGTGTGACAACTCGAGGAGGGATACCCCACCACTCTACCATTAAGTCATCGCAAGGCTAATAAAACTCCTAGAATGAGCAACGCAGAATAGAATGTACACAATAGGAATACACAGATACACAGAGGAAGTAACAATAATAACTGGAAAGTAGAGTTCAATGGAACATACTCGTCATAAATACAATGAAGTTTTCAAAAACTAGACAAGCATACAAACAATGCATACAATAGTTCAAACACACTAGTTGATCCAGGTGCTAATACAATAAGTACATGCTCAAAAGATAACATACATAAACTAAAGATGAATGAAAGAAAACAATGGAAGCCCAACACACCGCTTCGCCGGCACACTACTGGCTACTAAAATCTGGGAAGAAGAAAGAGGGGGAGGGGGGTGAGTAATCTAAGTCACTCAGTGAGTGGGTTAGCACAATTCTCGAACATTACCAAAACAAGCCGAAGAAGCAACACAATAAATCTTTTACAAAAAGAATACACAACCTAAAATGATTTAACATACAGCATACATATATAAATGCAGTAAAATCCATAACCATCATAAATAATACAATGCTTCAAATTAGGGTTTCAATGAGAATCACGAAGTTTCTAAAGGCTGGCCTGTGGGAACCCCCTACTGCAGCAAGTGGGTTACAACCCCGTCACCATCAACCACCCGTAGGTGTAACAATAATATCAACACAACAATATAAAACCAAGTTCCATAAACAGTATAATAACCACATGCCAGGAATAAGCATCATTCCATATAATAAAATTCACAAGAATTGCATGCTTAAGAGTGTCAAACCTTGCTTCCAATGCAATAAACAAACATATATAAATTTCCATGCTCATAATCATCAAATAGTCACACACTTGCTTATAAAGCAGCCATATCAATATTTCATCGAAACATCGATACACGGCTATAAAACCACGGAAAGTTTTCAATTTAAAGAATATAAAATTCACAAATCAATATTCTAAAAGAGTTATGCAATATATACCCCACTCACAACTTAGGTGAGAAACCTCAAGCGCTACTCCTCCGTAGGCTCCTTGCCTCGTGATGAGCCTTCACCACCTAATCAAACAAACAAACACACACACACACACACACACAACAAAAAAACTAGGATTGCACAAAGAAAGCAAGAAAGAAACCCTAGGTTATAAATGCCATGAAACCCTAATTTGATCCTAGGGTTGGCTCAAGACTAACTGCCAAGGTTCCCAATGAATTTCAAAGGGTTTCAACTTCACTCTAAACCAAAGAATTCCAAGAAACAACCAAGTTTAATTGGTGCTATAGTACTAGTACAGTTCTCAAGAACCCTAGCAAGCAATGGTTCAAGGACTCAACAATCCAAGGAAGCTATAACATCCTAAATCAAATTCACAAGTTTCCAAAGTAATAACCAACAAAAAGAACATGAATCAAGCCCTAGATCATTCATCCACCAACAACAAGGATTCAAGAATTAAAATGGATGGATCTTGGCTTCTAGGTCGGAAGAACAAGGCTAGCACTTCTCTTCTAGCTCCAAGAGATCACCAAGAAAAAGAAAGAAAGAAGAGGGAAGGAGGGGTAAGGGTTAGGGTTTACAAAAATGCTCAGAATGTCTTTAAATTTAGGCTAGAAAAGCAAAGCGTGGGTTTCACCCTATGCACTGCCATAGCAACACTGTTACAGTAACTTTGCTACAATAAAAATGCTACAATAAAGGGCACATCTGGACTTTGCTAGGAAAGCACGGGTGTGCTTCACCCCGTGCAAATCTCTGAAATTTTAGAAAACACTCAGCACGGGCAGGGGTCTCCAAGCAGGCTCATGCTCTCCAAAGCATGGGCGTACTTCAGGGCATACTTATTACAAGTTGGCCAATTTTGTTCCAAAATCAAGCCAAATATTCTCCAGTAAAAAAGCACAGGTATAAACTACTCTGCGGGCTTCTCCCCAAAACAAACCTTGGTGTCCCTATTTTGGGAGATGCCCGAGTCACTAAGACTAAGAGAAACTCATCTTGAGGATCAAGTTAAG
This sequence comes from Dioscorea cayenensis subsp. rotundata, assembly GCF_009730915.1. NCBI lineage: Eukaryota > Viridiplantae > Streptophyta > Magnoliopsida > Dioscoreales > Dioscoreaceae > Dioscorea > Dioscorea cayenensis. The sequence continues at coordinate 14,966,282 of NC_052484.1, forward strand.
ATTATCTAGATGGAAAATCAAAATACTATCTATAGGAGACAAGATCTCCTTCTCAACTTAGTTCTCACCTCCATACTGACTTACTAGATGTCTATCTCTAAACTTCCAAGTTGGGTCTATACAACTATCAATAGGATCCGAAGAGACTTTCTTTGGGTGTAGGCTAGTAAATTGGAAACGTATACACAAATCCAAAGGCCAAGGAGGCTAGGGTATTCTTAATCTTGTGGATTTCAAAATTTCTTTTCTTGACAAATAGCAAATGATGGTGGAAGATCACAATAGATGCAAATTAGTGCAAGCCCTAAGTCATCCTTTTCAACTACTTCCTTGATAATCATATTTGGAATCTTTTCCGAAGACAACTCAAAAGAAAATAATTTTTCTGGCCTAGTATTCTTAGCTATCAATTTGTATTCAGAGCCTACATTATCCCAATCATGAAGGATAGTGCCAAAACCTTATTTTGGTTTAATCATTGGCTCAATGGATGCACACCTATATACCTCTAGCTTGAGGCATTCAAAATTCTCATCACCCAATCAGCATTATCAAGGACCTCATCTCCACTTTTTTATCCACTAGTTCAATATTGGGTCCTCTCATTGTCAAACATCAAGGCAGGGATCAAGATACCTAGAGTAAGCAAAGACACCAAGATGTGGTACGTACCTCACTTCTAATGGAATTTCTCCAACCTAGCTAATATAGAAGTGTCATTATCTAAATAAAGTTAATATTTTCAACTAGTTGGCCTAGGATAGCAAGATTCTTACACTTGATAATCTTATAAGTAAGAGGTACAACATGCTTCCAACTGCTACAATTGACCATCTTTTTCTTATATGCCCTATTGTTGAGCGCACACGGAACTTCTTTGGGAACATCCATAGACTCGACTTGTACCACAATTTTTTAGGTGCTCTCTGGGAATTTGCAATTTGATATGAATTTATTTTGTATTTGTTTCTATAGTTAATTCAATAGTCTTTCCATTGCCTTTCAAAACACATCTCTATTTTTTAATTGTAAAGCTATACATTTTGCAAGGTTAATTTTTTTGGGTGGGTACCGTCCTATGGTCATTTTCATTTTGAGCATCGAATTTCAATTTGTATCATTTTGGTTATTCAACTTTAATTTGTGTCCACTGGGAAGGTACCAAAGGGATAATGAGAAGAATTTGATGACATATATACTGGATTTATCACATCAACACCAGTTCGCGCATCATCTACATAGGTGGATATGTCACATCATCAAAGAGAGTCACGTGGCTGTTCTTATTGACAAGGTCATTAGGCTAATATGGCATGTATTGTATCAATAAGAGTGGCCATATGGCCCTTTTTGATGACAAGTCATGTCCACTTACATAGATGGCACAACGAATTGGTGTTAACATGGAAAATTCGGGTTACATGTCATCAAATTCTCCCCGAAATATTTTTGGTACCCTCTCGGTGAATGCAAATTAAAGTTGAGTGACCAAGATAATATAAATTGAAGTTTGATGCTCAAAAATGAAAAATGACCATAGTATGGTACCCACTCAAGATATTTATCCACATTCTACAAGAAGACTTGTGATCTCTTATTTAGAGGAATTATCAAGAAATATGACTAGAGTGGAAGACTCGGCCATTTTCATGAAAAGAAGCCTTGAGTTCCTAAGGCCCGTAAAGGTGGCAAGAGTGGTCCTAGGGAGTAATTGATTGATATAAATTCAAGCTAATCCCATAGTTAGAGCTTTCTTGCCACTCAGGGCAATGTTCTATCTTCCATTCTTCTCCCTCAGCATTCCTCAGCATTTCCGGTTTTTGTCTATATGTGTTACATGTATTCCTATTTGTAGTTTCTCCCTTCTACTATCGTGGTAGAATTGTTCTTGTTTTTTCTAAAGCTCCTCCACTACTAGTGGACAGCAATGTACCTTTTGTTACCTTTGTACATATCTTTTGCTATAATCTATGAGGTTTATTCACATTTCCAACCAAAACAAAAAACAAAAAAGCCTTGTATGAAATATTTGGTTATACCATTTTCAAAAACTCATTGTTTGAGTATTTTTAAATCTCTTTAAATTCTTAATTCAACTCTACAAGAATTATTATTTAACTAAGTGTTTAAAATCTTCATTTGAAATGCAGTCATATAAAAAATAAAATAATTGGCATTGTTCCAAGTGGTAAATATATCGGCTGCTTAAGTAATTTCAAATACAAACTTTTTGTATACAAAAAAAAAGTACTATAAAATGTCTATTCTTTTGTAGAGATTTCAATATCTATCTTGAACAATATAAAGTCCTTGACTTCTAAGAAACTAGTGGTGATGTTGCACACAATGGTGAACCCCGAAGATTGGCCTTGTGAGAGGGTTGCTCACCATATATATGCACATAGACTCTTCATCAATCAGCGAATATGAGACTAATTCTGAGCTCATTACATAGCATCCTCAGTAAAAACTTGGCACCCTCGTTAGGCCCCAGGGCAAAACCAGCCAATCTAGACGTCTGCTAGGTCCGAGTTTATTTGGAGTCTATATCTTCGCTTCATACTACGTCAAAGTTCATCTATTTAAAACATTTCGTATCAAAATGCTTTTGTTATAAAATATACATGTTTTATTCGTCATTATAATAATTAAATAATTAAATATCTTTATTTTTATCATCAGGTATGTAAATGATTTTTAAAAAATATACTATAGTATCCAAATTTTTTAATTATTGGATATGCTTTGTAATCCGATCACACAAATAATTTTAATATGTGACTTGTAATACTCCCTCCGTTCTTTTTTATCTATCGTGATTAACCGAATCTTACACACCAAAAAACTTTAGTTATTTCACAAAATTTTATAAAAAAATAGTTATCTTTCCAAAATTACCCCTTATTTATATCTCCACATTTCTCTCTCATTTTTAATTCCAGGATGAGAATTGAATAGAGTGTTAATGGTAATTTTGGAAAAAAAATAATAAATGTTTTTTGATGTTAGAAAATGACATATAAAAAAAAAACATAGATTTGTGACATATAAAAAGGAACGGAGGGAGTAAGATTTATAAAAAATAAAGTCTATTTTGTTTGCAATTTTATACTATAGGAAATAAGAGATATAGAAATTGTGGGCTATCCTAGAGGTCACTACCGTGTAAGATTGAGAGGTCTCGAGTTTGAGCCTCCCAACTCGCATTGACCTAGATCCCCTGTGGGAGTCCTATGTGAGGAATACCTCTAGTCCTCCCCTCCAGAGTTGCATGGCAGTGGGTTTATCTCTAGGAGGTTATTTATCTCATACTGGTGCACTTCTTCCGTATCTATCAATCCTTTAATTTGGTGCTTGTCGCATTTGTAAAATAATAATAATAATAATAATAATAATAATAATAATAATAAAAGAATAAGAGATATTCTATATGTAAAATTAGCCATTTGCTACGAAGCCTTAAAATAAGGAGCAATGGTTTCTAAGTAAAATGGAAGAAATTTTATCAAAAGGGCTCCTAGCAATATTTTTATTTATTCATTTATTTTGACAAATATAACTAGTTCTATTAAAGTATGCCAGCAACAGTCGAGAATTGAACATCCAACTGTACGAATTTCCAAATGACGCAGGAATTGAGCTGTAAGCCCGCACCCACAACTAGGAATCCGTTACCATCACTACATCAAGTGAGATTTGAATGTTGACACCAACGCCTTTTGTCACACCCAATTACAAGGATGCTTGCATTCCTAATTTTTTCTAAAAATAAGAGAAAACAAATAAACAAACCAAATAATTTTAAACTTATTTTTTAAAATTAGCACATCAAAATGTTTTAAAAAAACTTTTCATTTTAACTGATAAATGAAAAACATACATGCGGACAAACCCCTATCTGTAAATAATTATATATATATATATATATATATTACTGTATCAGAAACAGAAAACAAGTGCCAAATAGTCTCTTATTTGCACTCTAACTACCAAAGGTGAATTCTCCAATTAATTAACAAATCATAAGGTTGTGCAACACTCCTATGTACTAATTTATGATAAATCACATTGGAAAGCTCTAAACAAGCTGATTAGGCACCCATAAACAAACAAGTGCATACCACTAATAATTATTAATGAGAATTAAAACAAAAACTATATGGTAGATCCAAATATAGATCCATTGAGAATGATAGTGCCAATGGCATGAGAATCCAATGAAGCCCAGTCACCAACACATCAGCCCTAGTTTTTTCATCCAATGATATAATATAGCCTTAATTTTTAGAGTTAGCCTCCAACATATGCACAATCATCTCTTTGATCTCATATGGATAGAAGCACCGATTATTTGTACTTTACTAGGACTCAAATGTCAAGGGTTGTGATGAACACTTATCCAGAACAATGGAAAATAAATAGATAAAGATAAAATAAATTGGAAATTTTGTACTTTCTCCATTCCTATTTATCTGTCACAGATCCATGTTTTTTTTATCTGTTATTTTTAACATCAACAAGTATTTATTATTTTTTTTCTAAAATTACCCTTAACACTATATTCAATTCTCTTCTTTGAATTAAATATGAGAGAAAATGGGAATATATAAATTAGAGATAATTCTGGAAAGATAACTAATTCTTTATAAAATTTTGTGAATTAGCTAAAATTTTTGGTACGTGAGATTCGGTTAACTATGACAGATAATAAAGAACGGAGGGGGTATTATTTGGCCTAACAAATTCTTAATTCATTTGCTGATATATATATATCCACATAGATTGATTGATTAATTGAATTTCGTTTGTTAAAAAAAAAAAATTTTGTTATGAAATATTAATTAGTAGATGCCCATTAATGACAGACTTTTCATCTCACCAAGCTCTTAAATCTTTTCGTCTCCCGAGCTCCTTAAAACTCATATTTTTCATATTCTTTTGTCTTTTTATTTTCTCATGATATTTTTGAGAAAATTTAATAGATGTAACCAGATGTAACCAGATGAAGTGAATAACAAATTGATTATTTTTTTTGTCTTTATTTTGGATATTATGCTTGTTTTTTTTAATTGTATAACAATTTTTTGCTTTATGTGATTACATCCTTATATCTTTTATATATATTAGAGGTTTTTTTTAATATACTTTTATCTTTGTAAATGACTTGTTACCCCCTGCCAATTAGGCACACGACTTGTCCACGTGTCTAATTTTATATATCTTTTGTTTCTTAGACGGTCAAGATTCATGCTCACAACTTGAGCTAAAAACCTTGATTTATCAACCATCTATCTTTTTAGCAAATTTGAAGTGGAAATTTCACTTGTTTTTTAGTTGGTGAGAAAGCAGCAAAAATTAGAAAAACAAAAACAAAAGAGTCCTCCATGATCATTGCAATAGCAATTGATTATTGCAAAATGAGAGATTTTTAGAAAGCTCAAAATTTTGTATAGACAATTTATAAAAAGTCAAAGTTTCCCATGATAATTTATTACTTAAACTCTAAACAATATTTATATTGCACAACCAACTGGATTGTTTAATCTAACCTCTCCCTTTTTTTTTTAATAAAAACGGAATAAAAAAACACAGAGATGTATCAGTTACGGTGATTTAACTATCCTTTAAAAATTTACTATATAGATTGAGTTAACATGCAAGAACAATAAAAACTTTTCACGTGCGCTTAACAACATTAAATAAATAATATTTTATTATATGTACTAGCCATAATTAATATTGAATAAATAGTATTCTACAGAAGCATGATGTTTTGAACCCACACATGCCCATCTACTGTCATGGTTAATTACCACTAGACCAAATTAGTGTTACTTATTCTAATTTTTTCCTCCACTATTATTATTATTATTATTATTATTATTTTGGAATTAATGTGAGTTTTTGTTTTTAACATAATATATATAAATCACGTCAAGAATGTGCACAAATATGAAGTTAATATCTTAATACATATGTACTCTCACTCAACTCATGCAAATAAGGACACAAACATTTCTAAACAAGTAATCCGACGCAAATAGACCAACAAGTAGTTGGTGAGTCCATATCAGATTGACGGGATTAAAATTAAAATTAAAATTAAAATTATTTGAGAAATAAAAAAAATAATAATAATAACCGGACCCTTGAAACCTAATTAATGAGAAAAACAATGAAAAGCAATATGGCGTTGGACATCACATCACGGAAGGAAAGATTTATGGTGTTGAAGTGTTTGGGTTGGCAAAAGGCGGTGTCCTTTTGTGGGGACGGAAAGATAAGCACGGCCCACCGACTTTTTGTTTGCACTCACTAACGTACATTTCACCGGCGCCGGCCGGTCACCCGTGCAACATCATGTCATCCCTTCCTTTGCTTTCTTCTTTCTTTCTCCTTTTCTTTTTTTTTAGCATCTCCATCACATCACCTCTTCTTTTTTTTTTCTTTTTTTTTCATTTTAATAATAATGATAATAATCATCATGAATATTATTAACATCTTCATCACTTCATCTCTTTATATTTTTCATTTTAATAATAATTATGCATATTTATATTTATTTATACATTTATGTTGTCATTCATGCTATCTATGGCACGTGCAACATAGATATATATAAATTATAAAATGATGACTAGATTAGAAAGCAATAGAATAGGACATCTATAAATGCGGTATTAATGTTATTGTTGATAATGATAGTAAAGATATGTACGTCAAATTATAGCAATATACTTGAAGAAATAAGACAATATTTTTAATATATACTGTTTTATCTAAATCAATTTTTTTGGGTTAATCTAAATAAGATTTATATTAATGTATTGTTTATTAATTTTATGAGTTTATGTGAGTTAAAATAAAAATATTATGGGTATGGAGGTGAAAAGAAATAAAAATATATTAAAAGTGTAGAGAAATTGTTTAGAATTTTATTATTTTATTTTATTAAAAAAAAATTTTGGGTCAATCTTTCTTCCATGGATGACAAGTATTTATTTATTTAAATATTAATTTGGGGTTGCATGGGGATAATCAACCAGAGATCAAATAAGTATTTTATTTAATTATTTTTTATTTTTCTATAATTTAATCATGTACCAATTATTTCTAAAATAAAAAAAAAAATCATAATCCAATATATTATTAAACTATATAGACTCATTTATATAATAAAATATTATTTATAAAAAACTTATAACCCAACAATATTAACTCCATTGTAAAAAACCAATAATATATGTTTAAGAAGTCTTGAGTTCAAAGTCACGCTAGATGTAATGGTTATAATGGATCCACAATTGTGGATGTGAGCTTGCTATCAAAACTCTATATCACATATGAGAACGCGTTAATTAGATAATCAATTTTCGGCCCGTGCTCACGTTTTAATGTATAAAGCCCTTTCCATTTTTGTAAAAAAAAAAAAACTTGTTTTTAAAACTAGTGAATCGAGAGTTTTTAAAAACAAATAAATACCAAATAAATTATTGCAATAATGTTTTAACAACCATTAATAAAATTGATACTATATTTAATGGAATCAAAACAACTCAAAAGTTTAATCAAATTTGAAAACAATTTTTACTTTTAAATTCGTAAATTGTACGCATGGTTTAATGTTTCTATCTAAAAAATTCCTTTTGTTAGTGTTCATGACATCATTGACAGGTGAAAAAATTTGTGGTCTTATGGGAGCTGTTATTGTTTTTTTTAAGAAATATATATAAAAATAAAAAATTATTCTAACTGTTGTCATTGTCCCAACAACGTCTTCCATTTTGCATCCTCTGACTGAGACCTTTATTTATTTATTTATTTATTTATTTCATCTTATAAAATTTTAATTATAATTACAAGTCTTTTGATTTATTGGTATAAATTTTTTTTAATAAAATATTTATTTTAAAGAGAATTCAAAATCAAACTTCAAACTCATACAAAATGAAGGTAGATGAAATTATTGAGTTTATTCTTGCCAATGCACATCCCTCACATGTTTGTCACAGTTTATCAAATTAATAATAATTAGACATTTCTTTTAATTATTAAATTAAATAAATTTATTTATTTCAGTTGCTAAAAAAAAAATATGCCACATTTTTTATTATGTTAGTTATCACATCAGTAAAAGCGATTAAAACCAATCTTTAAGTTATTCAATCAGAGCTATAACAAAATAGGAGGATCTATGACAAGCATGTAGCAATTGAAATCGGTCCAAATAATAAATTTTTTTTGTCATTTAAATAATTAATTTTAAATTAAAATTTTTGTATGTGGAAAGACATCTGTTGGGAGAAATCTAGTCTCCTATACAACTTTCAGTATGTTGATCAAGCTAGTTGCCAATAACTTTAAGAAGTTAGTGGTTCAAAGATAATATATATATATATATATATATATATATATATATATCAATAATCTCCATATATATTCATTTTGAGTCCGTGTTTTTCTATTTACCTAGTAGTTTATTTCCTTGGTTGATTTAATTTTTATTCGCTATTTGTTGATTATTAGAATGACTAAAAGTGTCATATCTATATCATGAATTTTAAAAAAATATAGATTCGAATTTTCAAGCATGACTCTCTCATCCTACCAACTTAAGTTTTTAGATTAAATTACACTCAATAATATATATTAGTTTGTATATAATATATTTTTTAATTTGCTTATTTTTATTTAATATATATATATATATATTTAATGATGGAGTTTTATCACCCCGCAAGCAAAAGTCATCGAGGAGCGACTCATAGCTTAGGCGGTAGGAGTAAACCTACACTATCTCTAGTAGCTCTGTCTCTTTCTTCTGTTTGCATGTTTTTTTTTGTTGTTTTTGTATCAGTGGTGTTCTCTTATTTTTTTGTCTTGCATACATTTAATATATGTTTTGTTTCAGTTGTTTGCTTAATGAATACAGTTTATTTATTTAAAAAAAATCCCCAAATTAACTATTAAAATTATAAATTTGGAGAAACAAATCCAAGGTGGTGGATTTGAATCCTATCAATTCAATTATTGAAAATTTGTGGCTTATCACATTTTACAGTTAAAAGTAATTATTGTTTTTTTTATAATAATATAGAAATATAAAAGGTTTAAGTTACTTAAGTAATGATTTTGAGTTCGAATTTTTGTGAGACTGGTTTAGAGGTTATAACTCCTATGAAATCTAGAAAACCAATGGGTCAAGGACCCCATGATATATATATAAATAGATTACAATTAAAAAGTTACAAAGATTTTTGAATTCATAATCAATCAAATGGGTTGGTCGGGTGTGACGGCTGAGTACTTAAAAATCAAGAATTCAAGAATCTGACGTGTTATTGACAAATTAAATCCTTGTCACACTTTAATTTTATAACCAAATATTCCAACCTCTCAATGTTTTTCAATTCATTTACACACACACACACACACATACACTATAATCATTTCTTTATTGATTTTCTTTGTTTTCATTTTTTATTACATCTTGTTTCATGTGATTTTTTTTTCCCACTTCCAAAATTCCAAATATTGTCCATCCCACATTGGTTTGCCCACTATATCTGTCTCTTCTTTCCTCATTCTCTCATTTCATCACCATTATTTTCTTCTTTTAAGACTCTCTCTTCCTCTCTTTCTCCCTCTCTTTCTCTAGTTTATTTTTTGTTTTCCAAGTTCTAGGAAGAGAGAAATGAAGGTAAGATAGACTTCTGTTTGAGTTTCATTTTGAGTTCATTACTTGTTTTTGTGGTTAAATGATAGAAATTTCTGTTTCTTTTTTGTGTTGTTTTGGATATGATCTCAAACTTGCCAATGATCAAAGCATGAATTGATTGATTGTTTAAATCATGGAAAATTTTATAGTTTTTTCAGATTCTTTTTGAGGTTGGGAAAAAAAAAAGAGAGAAATGAAGGTTAGAGAGATTTCTATTGAGATCATTAACTTTTTCTTGTCTTGATTGTTGTTCATTTTTGTAATTTGTTGTTAAATCATGTAAATTTCCATTCTTTTCTTTTCTTAGTTTATTTTGTTCATGAAAAACTGATTAAAAAGTGAATTGTTTCATTGTATTTACTTGCTCTTTTCTTGTTCTTATCTTGATTGTTTTTCATTAAAGAAGCAAAGGATTGATTATTGATTCTGGTTCATTCTGCTTATTTTTACTAATATACTGATTACATCTTTTAATCTTGAAAAAATTGACAAATTGATTCTGTTTTCCAATAAATCTGCAGGTAATAGTGTTGAGATTGGATTTACATGATAATAAAGAAAAACAAAAAGCCATGAAAGCAGTCTCAACACTTTCAGGAATTGATTCACTTACAATGGACATGAAAGAAGGAAAAATGACAGTGGTAGGAATAGTAGACCCTGTTAATGTTGTTAGCAAGCTAAGGAAGACATGGAATGCTCAGATCTTATCGATCGGACCTGTGAAAGAACCAGAGAAAAAACAAGAGGGTGAAAAGAAGGAAGAGCCAAAAAAAGAAGAACCGAAAAAAGAAGAGCCGAAAAAAGAAGAAGCTGAGAGCAAGAAAGAAGAGCCTGAGAACAAGAAAGAAGAGGCTGAGAAGAAGAAGGAAGAGCCTGAGAAGAAGGAACCCCCCAGTGAACAACAACAGATGATTTCTGAACTTGTCAATGCTTATAAGGCTTATCATCAATTCATGTCGACGCATTCTCATAATCAATATGTGCCAGCAACGCATTCTTATAATCAATACATGCCGCCAACACAATACGTACCGCCGGCACAATACATGCCGACACATTCATATGTTCATCACAGTGCCGAAGAAAATCCGAATTCCTGTGTCATCTGTTAAGTTTATACCAATTCAGTAATGTATCTGTTTCCACATATATATAATTATATATATTGAGTTTTGTGTTAGGGATATGATCTTGTACAGTTTGTGTATTCTGCTACCTGTGTTTTTTTTCGTATTTCTGAAGAGTTTCTGAAGATGTAAGTGCTTGTGAGTTATATGTGTTATTTTTTGAGCATGCAGTTGTCAAGAATTTCTAAAGATATTTACATGGCCCAAGAATTATTCCAGTTTAGATGCATTTTGTTGATGATATATATATATATATATATGAAACGTATGATTTTGTTCCGTTCGTGTATTGCAGCTACCAATGAGTATTTTTTTTCTTCGTATATCTGAAGATGTTTGAGCTAGTGAATTATGTTTGGAGAAATCCTGTTTCTCCATTAAATTTTTTCCGATGCGCGTGTATATGATTAGATATATATATATTTTTTGTGTTTCTAAAGAGTTTCTGCAGATGTCTGAGTTTTTGAATCTTGTGTTTATTGTTTTCTGTTACTGATCATAGAATTTCTGAATATATTTATGATGATGGATGATATTTTCTTGGTTCTACTTTGAATTACAAGTTAGTTAGAATCAATTTTGTCAAATTTTTTTTTTCTAGTGAATTAATCAATGTAGTGAAATTTTGATGTTGTTTTTTAGAAAACTTTATGAAGATGTTTGAGATGGAGAAGAATGATGCTTCCTTTCTTCTCTTTTGAATTCCTGATTCAATGAATGCCAATTTTGTCAAACTTGGTACTTATTTAGATTAAATTTTGTTTGGTGAATTCATTTTGTTAGGCAGAGATTGCATTCAAAATTGTCAAGCATGTTTTTAAGTCTAATTGAAGCAATTTTTTTCCTTTTAATTCCAAGTTGCCAGTTTTTGATTTTTAATTCATAAAATAAGTCAACATTGCCATCTTGATTGGTTATTATTATTTTTTTTTTGAAATTTAACAAAATTAATTCTAAATTATTCAAATAAAAATTTAATAAAACTAATAGAAAAGAAAAAAACACACACATTGTTATCTAAAATAGTTGAAGTTGATAAGCATGAGAAGGGCTAAAGCATGCATGCTCATGACCTCAGAATTGATTCTTCAACCAAAAAGAAAAGGTTTAGTTTTAGAATTTTTTTTTTTTTTTAAAAGAAGAATAAGAAGTAAACATCAAACATTGATGCAATTCTTGCTTTGTTTCGAACTAAGCCATATTCTTTATTATTAATATCATAATTATTAAATAAGGGTGAATCAAATGATAAAACTCTTCGCCTAATGCACCACCAAACTACCTAAACCTTATTCATTATATGTATGTATGCATGTATGCTTGTGTGCATGTATGTATGTAGGTTGGTTGGTTTTATGTGTAAGTTTGGGTTTTACAAGGGATATATATATAAAAGAACTGTTCAGAATAGAAATAAAAATAAAATATATAGATAGTCAACTAATTATTTGGGTACTCTTATTTGTGTCACAGAATTATAAAAAATGCTAATTGGCTTACTAACTTAAGAATTACTACTATTTTGGTCACTACACTTACGTCATTAACAGTGGGCTGATGTGCCAGTCCATATAACTCTCATTCACCAATTCGTAATCACAATACCAAAACAATATTGTAGTTTATCAACCCACTTAAATAAGATTGTCATGTTAGCACAATACTAATACAATATATAGTTTATTAATTCACTAAACAAAAACTTCATTAGCCACATCACATTGATGATGTGGCGAAATAAAAGTGATGTGGATTATTGTTGTTAACGATAAAGGCACCGATAATAAAAAAATAACCGTTATTTTTAAGTTGAGTGACACATTAAAAAATTTTATAATTCAATTACCAAATAGGAATATTTGCAACAAAATTAATGATATTTTTACATAAGAAGTTTCTGAATAGTTCTCCTATATAACATGGATGCTAAGTTGGCATTTACACCATCATCTTTATCATCTAAACCCCAACTCGTAAATAATAAACTAAAAACACTTCCATACAAGGATTTGTGATTTACTGTTTAGAGCTTGGGATTTAGGGTTTAAAGTTTAGCTGTTTAGGGCTTAGGATTAGGATTTTAGAATTATATATATATATATATATATATATATATATATATATATATATATATATATATATTGTAGTATTTACGTTTAAAATCTTATTATTTTAGAATTAGGGTTTTATAATTTTTTATAGTTTAGAAAGTTTAGCAGTGATATGGTTTGAATTTGAAGTTTTTAAAGAAAAAAATTTCATTGATGATAATGTGGATCTCAATTTTACATTTATGTTATTTAAAAAATCTATTCAACAACCACTAGTTAGTGTAGTGAAATATTATAAGAATGATGAATGACAGACCTTTGAATCCGTGGGTCGGTAGTATTATTGATTTCCCTTGGTTGATACCCACTTTGAGGCGGGCATCGTCTGTTGCCTTAGTAAAAAAAAAATCTATTTAAAATTAGTTTGTGAATTTGCCCTCCAGGGGGTGGTGACTAATTATTCATATTACCATAAAAATAAAAATTTAATTTTCTAAATAGCCCTTCTACTTTTTTAAACGTATTTTTTGTGTCCTTATACTCTAAACTGTAACTTTTTAGTTAAACTACCGATTAAATTTAATTATGTTAATCCCTATTATGGGTAGAGTTTAGGGTTTAGAAGTACTATAATATAATTGAATTTAATCAGTAGTTAGACTAAAAAGTTATAGTTTATTGTAGAGAGTCCTCAAGGGTACGTTTGAAAGAGTAGAAAAAAATATTTAGAGAAGTTAAAAGAAAAAAAAGAGTGAAAAAAAAGGAAGGGAAAAAAAGAGTGAACAATGAGCAGCGGAGTGAAGCTCTTCGACGCGCACTGCCACCTCCAAGACCCAAGGATCCACTCCATCGCTCCACATCTCATCCGCAATGCCTTCCACTCTGGCGTGCTCCGCTTCGCCATCAATGGCGTCTCCGAGGTCTCTCAGATCTGAATCCCAATCCCAATCCCTTCTTTGTTAAGTCATTAATGAAAAATTTCGTTCTTTTTGTTCAGAATGATTGGCGTGTTGTCAAAGAGATGGCGGAGCAACACCCTTGTCTTGTTCCAAACTTTGGGCTTCATCCATGGTGAGAAATCTGTTCAATTTCATTGGTTTTTTTTTTGGGGGGGTTTTGTGGTTTTTAGACTCTGGTTTTGTGCAGGTATGTGGCTGAGAGAACCCCAAATTGGTTTTTTTCTTTGAGAGAGTTCTTTGCAAGTACACCATCTGCTGCTGTTGGGGAAGTGAGCTGCTTTTTTTTTTTTCCTTCTGATAATTAATTAAGCAAATGTTTATTGTGTGTGATATGGAGTATGATGAAAGTTGGTATGTAGATAATTTATTTGGAAGTTGGTGGAAAATTTTATGGTCTTCGGATGCAATAACCTGCCATTTAACCTTTTTTTTTTTAATGTTAATTGAAAAGATTTTAGTTGGTTTTGATTGTCCCATATCTGGGAATTAAGCAAATGTTGGTCTGAATATAAAAGTTTAAGCTTTTATGTCGAAACTTGAGACTTAAAACTTGGATAACTGTTTTGGGACTTAATTGGGTGGATAATTTCTGCTCTTCAGATACAATCAATTACTGTTTTTGATTATGGTTATATCAGTTACTGTTTGTAGAATTAAAACTCATGGTCTATTCTTGTGGGTTATGTATTATATTTTGCGATCATGAATTCATGATCTTTGATGCTTATGTTTCATACTCAATGTTCTTGGGATGAAGTGAAAGGAAGTTCAACTTAAATTACATTCCTCTGCTTCTGTACACATCTTTTTTTTGGGGAAAAATTTCTCTGCACTTATTTGTGTTGATTTTGACTATTCATGAAAAGTTATTTGGGAAGTCTTTCGTCCTTCTTCTAGTTATTTGCTTTGCATTAGTATGTCTAAGTTGCTTGTACTGTCTGATTACATGTTCATCTCATAATTGCAGATTGGTTTAGATAAAGGTTCTCATGGAAAGACGATTGATTTCGGGGAGCAGGTTCATTTTCACACATTGCTTTGATTATCAGCCTCTTATTTTTTGTCGCTTCTTCAATACTCTTTTGTTTGTTTTCTCTTCTCAATAATTTTCTATCTTGTTCTCTCTACCAAAAAGAGCTCTGTAAGTGAGTAGTACAAGATAAATGCATGAAAACACTCTAGAAATGGTGGACATCATTAGCATCCTTACAGCTTTATAGAACTGAAATGGCTGATTGACATGACAGTTACTTGTGAGTGTTAAGTGATGCCTGCTCGATCTTGATTGACAACTTTCAATTGATTCAAATAGAAATCTCACAAACATTTTGGGTTAAGAGTTCCTTTCTTGGCAGAAGACAGGCACACACTTGTTTCTTTCCATATAGTTGAAATAATGGCTGTGATCAAGGAAAACAGATATTCTAACATAATATCCCACTTACTTGAGCATGACACTTGAGCTCAGATCTATGCCTAAATTGTAGATTGTGTATTTTTCAAATTTTTATAAATGTCATTTTATGAATATTGATTTCATGCAACTTTCAAATTCTTTGTTTGGTTTATTTACTGACTTGTGCGTCAGGTCAAGAAGTGAATAGAGGGGAGTTCTCAGTTTATTACTTGCTCCAGGTTGAAGTGTTCCAGCAGCAGCTTGAACTCGCCAAGGAGTTAAAGAGACCAGCTTCCGTTCATTGTGTGCGGGCTTTTGGTGACCTTCTAGAAATACTTAAGTAAGGTCTCAGCATTTGTTTCTTTAATTTATGGTTTTTCTTTTACAAACATCAGTTGAGGGTGTAGGGTTTATTCTAAATAATTCATATGAATATTCTTTGAAACTGGCAGTGCTGACCAACTACTGCATTCTATATATGTGATTGACAAGAGAATGCTTAGTATGACGGTGGAGAAAACAAGAGACTAAAAGATGCTTTTGTTTTAGAATATCTCTAAAGATATATTTTGGGAGTGTGGGAACGCTTATACTTATTTTATAGAAGTTGTTCTTTCAAGAATCATAGAGACATCCTGTTTAATATGCCAGACTAATCAAGTGACCTGCTGTGTGGATAACAATGTCTTCACTCTTGAAGTCTTTAAACATACGGCTTCTAGTGTATAGAATTGAACTAAGAAGTTTGATTAAAATCTTTTTGCAATCCCTATGACTTTTATTGGACATGGATAGTACTCAAAATTTGTGTTAATGTGGGAAAAAAGGACTGTCTACTGTTACCTTTTCTCATATGAAGAATCTCTTTGTGAAAATGGCATAGATGCTATAAATATTCTTAAATATCTAGGTCAATTGTGTTTGTCTCGTGCACACATTCATTGGTTCTACACTGTAATTTGCCAACTGTAGTTTATTTTTCCAATGCAAGACGTTTAGGCCCTTTTCCGGAAGGACTGATTATGCATTCATACCTTGGGTCTGCTGAGATGGTTCCTGAATTAGCAAAGCTCGGTTGTTATTTTTCCTTCTCTGGGTTCCTTTCATCGATGAGTTTGCAGAAGGCAAAGAAAATGATCAGATCGGTTAGTCAATCTATTTTATATTTGGCTCTATCCTGTCTCCATAATGAACAATTTATCTTTCACATCACATGCTTCTAATATACTATGTTCATTTAGGTACCTTTGGACCGAATTTTGCTCGAGTCTGATGCACCTGATGCATTGCCAAAATTCAAATCAAATTCTGTGTCATTGGTTCAAGAAAATACTTCTGCTTTGCAGGAGCTGCTAAGACAGTCTGAAAATCAAAGTTCAGAGTCATCGGATCAGCAAAACCAAGAACTGAATCATCCAGCAAACATTCACTCTGTAGGTTTTTCGAACTTTTTGTACATAATATATTATTTCAATTCGTCACAGTGCGTATGATTATGATATATTTGCATTTTTGGTAATGCTTGCTTTGATTTTTTTTTTAATGAGAACCAAAACTGGTCAATTTTTTCATTGTTTATGTTTTATTTTTGAGCTCTTAGTTCAAGGACCATCTTCACTTTTTTCCTAAAATTATAAAGTTGAGATTGTGCTTCAACAAATTATATTCACTATGAACATTTTGATATCTTCCATTAATTGTGCTTCGAGTCTGCCCTTTTCACATCTGTTTATGTTTTCATAGTTAGAAATTTGCTAAACCTGGGTCTGTTCTCATTATTAGAATTCATCTTTGCTGAAATTGTATTCATTTCATTGGGAATTGATGATATAATTGCATTTAGACATCTTTGTTTCCTACTTTAATCTGTACTGAGCGATATGTCAATTAACGCATAACTTTTTAACGTAAACATATTATCTGTGCTTTGGTTAGTTTTTCTGTTACTTATCAAGAAAAATATTTGTGTATTTCTGTTTGAGTTGACTAGTAACTATTTGTCAACAACAGCCGCAAACTTTTGTTTATATGTTTCCACATTACTTGATATGTTAACCAAACTTTCTACAGCTATATATTTGTCTCTATTTTAGTTGGTGCTTCGGTTGTTTATCAAGAAAAGCACGAATATGCTATATCGACATGACTATATACTTCTCTTTTCAGGTCTTGAACTATGTTTCCTCATTACTTGAAATGCCTGAAAATGAACTAGCAGAAGTCACTTACCGAAACGCCATACGCTTGTTTTCATTTCCTGGATCGATAGTTTGTGCAGAAGGTTAAGTTATCCTTTTCCGACTTCTCGCAACGACATATATGTATATCACCATTCTGTTTTAAACTTATTGATCTTTGTTTCTGTAATGAACTAAGTCTTATAGCGATATCATAACTAAACACAATTACTTTAGAATCCATCAATTCTTTCATCCATTCACCATCAGAAAACCATCATCCCAAGCAATCAATCATCAGGATTCATGATCCAATCAACAAATCACCGAAAGTAACTTAAAAACAGTAACAGAGTTCACAGATCTAAAGATCCAACTCTAAAGAAAAAGAAAACAGTAAAATAACTTGAAAGATAAAGAAAACAGTAAAATAACCAGAAGAATGAACTTGTCCTGCTCTAATCGCCAGAAATGCTTGCTGGAGTTCCTTTGCAATCTAGATCCAGGCCTTCACTCAACTTCCTTTTCACTGCCTTTCTCCTTCTCTTTCTCCTTCTTTCTTGCCGCCTTTTATGTGTCTATTTACGTTGCATAACCACATTCTCTGCATCATTCAATCACCTTCTTTCTTTGTGCCACACTCTCAAGTGTAATGAAGCCCTCGAGTTTGGAATTGATTCGCCTCTCCCTTTAACTTTTGCGCCCAACTGGCGAAGAGTCCTTCACCTCAGCGACCATGTTGTTAACTAAATAACTTGTTGACTCAGCATGTGAGCTCCCTTGCATGTGTTGTGCCTCCAAATTAACTCCCCTTGGTGCCAAAGCATTCCCCACCATAACATTACCCCTTCCATTAATTGTAATTTTGTCCTCAAGGTTCAATTGTTGAAAAGAATGTTGGAGTTGTTCAACATCCTCCCATGAGTTACCAGTAGTCGATAAACCCTCCCACTGATTGAGTGCTTGTTGAACTGGGTGATGTCTCTTAAAACAGTACGCCTCTAAAGGATTACTACTTGTGACAGCAATGGTCCTTATTCAGTGGTGATGAGTAGTAATGGAATAGTAGTTGCCTAAGAGAGGATCACCCTCACACTCCTTTAGCAATGATACATGAAAAATAGGGTGAATTCATGCTTTATGTACTAAGTCGAGTTGGTAAGCCATAGTGCCAATTTTCCTCATTATTTGAAAAGGCCTGAAGTAGCGCATGGCTTGCTTTTGACTCTTGCACAACGCCAAAGAATGTTGCCAATACAGTTGGAGCTCAACAAACAACCATGACCTTTATTAAAGGAGACTTCAGAACGGTTCTTATTAGCCATTTTCTTCATACGCGCCTGAGCCTTTAATAAATTTTGTTTTAACTTATTCAAAACCCGATCTCATTGCTGAAGAAGAGAAGATATTTTTGGAGGATCATTCTCATTAGAGTAATATGTGATCAGTGATGGTGCCTCACGACCATGGCTATCTGAAATTGTGTCATTGCTGCATTGCAATGAAAGGCTGTATTATACCAGAATTGTGCCCAAGGAAGTAAGTTTACTAAAGATCTTGGATTATTTGCTACAAAGCAACGAAGATATTGACATTGTAGTACCTATTGCGTGGAAGAGATATTTCTAGAATTTGCTGAGAAAGATTTGATCTCTATTAGTGACAATCAATTTTGGCACTCCATGCAATTTAATGATGTTTTGTACAAATACTTCGGCTACTGTAGTACTGGAAAAATCAGTTTTCAAGGGAAGAAAATGACCAAACTTGGACAATCTATCAATTACCACCAATATCACTGTTAAGCTCTTAGGAAAAGGAAGATCAATTATGAAATCCATAGTAATTTCTTCCCAAAATCTTTGAGGAATTGGGAGTGGTTGTAACAAGCCTCCAGGATGTGTATGATTACTTTTACCTTCTTGACAAATCATACACTTTTCACAAACTCTGCAACATCACTGTGCATTCATTTCCAATAAAATTGAGATGTCATTCTAGCATAAGTTCTAAGATATCTTGCATGACTCCCCAGTTTGGTTGCGTGATATTCCTTCAATAATTGTAGGTGAAGAAAAGAGTGATTTGGAACCAAAATTCTATCATCATACCACAACAACTGCTGTTTCCAGGAGAATTTAGCATCAAATGGTTTACCTTGCTGTAATGCAGTGATAAGGTCATTACAGACTGGATCTTGATGTTGTAATTCATGTAATTGTGATATTAATGTTCATTGTACGTAAGAAAAAACCATTAAATAACATCTAGATAATGCATCAACAGGAATATTGTCTCTTCCATTCTTATATTCAATAGTGCAGTCATACTAGAGAAGCTTCGGAAGCCGTCTTTGCTGTTCTGGAGTTTATATGGTTTATTGATACAAATGTTTGAGTGCTTCTTGGTCAGTCCTGATGATGGATTGGCGTCCAACAAGGTAGTGACAAAATTGGCTCACAACTTGTGCCACAGTAAACAACTCCCTTACATAAGAAGACTGTTTTTGCATACTATGTGTCAACTTTCTTGAGAAGTAGGCAATTGGGTGATTTTCTTGACTCAACGTTGCTCGAATACCAACTCCAGAAGCATTTTTTTTTTCCAAAACAAATGCCTTGGAGAAATCTGATAGTTTTAATGCTGGAGCAAAAACTATAGTCTCCTTAAGATGCTGATATGCTATCTGTGCTGAATCAGACCTTTGGAAACAGTACTTTTTTAGAAATTCAATAAGGGGATGTGCTCTGCTAGCACATTTACTAATGAACCTTCTGTAACATACACTCAAGCCTAGAAATCTCTATAATTGCTTAATATTCTTTGGTGTAGGCCATTGTAAAATTGCTTCTATTTTTATTGTTCAATCTAAACTCTCTCTGCAAAGACTATGTCCCAAATACTCAAATCTGTCTCAACCCAAAACTCCACTTTGAATACTTTGCATAAAATTGATTCTCATAGAGAGTAAGTAGTATTGTTTCCAAATGTGTGAGATGACTATCCCAATCCCTATTGTAAACTAAAATGCCATCAAAGAATATTAGAACAAATCAACGCATTGAAAATTGAAATATTCCATTCATCAATGATTGAAATGTTGCTAGGTCTTTGACAGTCCAATTGGCATTACCAACCATTGGAAATGTCGATGGTGATGTTATGGCGAGGAAAGCTTTGGTGCCAAGGGGAGTTAATTTGAAGGTATAGCGTGGCTGCTGAGGTGGGGGACTCTTCACCAGTTGGGCTGATATGAACCCTACTAACTCGTGATGAAACTCATAACAGAACTGACCCAAACTGTTTGCTAGTACTAGCTTGGGAAGGAACCTCAACCCATTGTTTATGACAAGCAAGAACCATGGTATGTGAAGATGCCATGAATAATAGCGGAAGGTTGTTTGATAAGTCAATGGTTGAGCACCACATAAACTCCGATAAGCTTGAATAGTTTTCAAAGAACCAAAAGAGAATTCAAAAAGAATCTCACAATTTTCTGGTAAAAGGTAGTATGATTATTTTAGTTGAAAAGGTTTTTTAAATAAAGGAGTCAATGAATTTTGACAACTAAAGAAATCTCTGAATTAATGCCAAAATTCATAAATTATTCAAACTAAATAGGAAAATACTATTTTGTTGGCATGCAAGCCTAACAATTTCCAAACTAAGCAAAACTAAATAATGAATAAAACAACAATTATTTTTGCTAAACTTGATTCTCTAGCAAAGCTATAATGGTAAGTAATCTTTAATTTTGATTTGTGCCTTTTATGTTGTATCTTTGAAGATTTCATTCACAAAGTCGAATTTGAATGATATATTTTCCACCATGTGACAAACCTTTATCACCTTCAATGGCCTCCACAGATTAGCTTGGGTCCAAATTTCTCTAATCAACCTATTTGAAGTCACCTTCAATTGCTTACTTCGCGAATGAGTGACCGAACCAATTGGAACTTGAATATGAGTTTTGCTGGTCACGTCCTCATCAATGGCGCACAAATAAAAGAGAGAGGTGAAGCAACTCCAAACTTGAGGGCTTCATCACACTTGATAGCATGGCATAAAGAAAAAAAAAGGTGATTGGATGATACAAAGAATGTGGTTATGCAATGTGGAAAGACATATATAAGAAGGCAAGAAGGAAGGAGAAAGACAGTGAAGAGGAAGCTAAGTGAAGTTCTGGATCTAGATTGTAAAGGAGCTTTGGCTTGTATCTCCGGCTATTGGAGTAGGAGGGAAGTTCCCTGTTTTCATTATTTTTAGAGTTGGATTTTTAGATCTGTGAACTCTGTTACTGTTTTTGAGCTGCTCTCTGTGATCTGTTGATTGGATCATGAATCCTTA
Organism: Dioscorea cayenensis subsp. rotundata; assembly: GCF_009730915.1. Taxonomy (NCBI): domain Eukaryota; kingdom Viridiplantae; phylum Streptophyta; class Magnoliopsida; order Dioscoreales; family Dioscoreaceae; genus Dioscorea; species Dioscorea cayenensis. The sequence goes on from NC_052484.1 coordinate 14,988,060, forward strand.
TTAATATGATGATTGATTTCTTGGGATGATGGTATTCTGACTGTGAATGGATGATAAAGTGATGGATTCTTAAGGAATTGTGTTTAGTTTTGATATTGCTGTGAGATTTAAATAATTCATTGCATATTTGGGCTAGTCTCTTCAACAGCTGTACTAATATCTAGTTCCATAACAAATTCAATAACATCTTGATCCCTAGTATCAGGTGGTTCTTTACTCCATTGTAACAATAGTAACCTTTTGTTAGGACATCTATGTTATGGGGAGAATTTTTCACCACAATTAAAACATAACCCCTATGCTCTTCTCAAATTCATTTCATTAATTAAAACTAATTCTCTTGACAGGTTGAGAAATATTGTCAACAGCTAGTAATAATAAGCTTATGAAGTTTGCGATGTCTTTGACCCTAGTAAGACCTTCAATAGTGTAGTCATCAACTTCCCTGTATTAGTTATTGCACTAATATCAAGATTATATGAAGACTTTCTTGAATTAGTCTTAGCCACTGCAGAATATTTTTCCAAATAACTTGGCCAGATTTGCTGCCTTTGAAATTGATTCAGGTTTCATGGAATGATATCCCTTTGGATTTCTTTTTTTCTTTTTGGGAAGAGGAGCGGGGCGAACCCATTGAGGCACCCGGGCGACACGCATGCTGCTCAGTGAAACAAGTGGGGACGGGGCCGCTCACGTAGCCCCTAAAACCACTCATACACAACCACTATTCATAACTCCCTGAAATGCCTTCACTGAGAATCAAACTCTCACCACTCGGTGAGAGCTCTATCGGCGACCCGTGTACCAATAGACCCGAAGGTCGTTAGCCTTTGGATTTCTCTCTTTAACCCACAAATAAAATAAGCCAACAGAGCTGAGGGGATTACACCTTCTACGCGATTAGCCAAAGCTGTAGAACTAGAGTAGTAACGTGACATCAAATCCTGCTTTGTAAGATTGAATAGTGCATAGTCAGGACTCTCATATATAGATGGCCCATAAGCCTCCTCCCAAGCTTTCACCAGTTTAGCCCATGTGTTAATTGCTCCTTCCTTCTGTAACATCTAATACCAAGGAACCATTGGTCTGTTGAAATGTATTGAAGCTATATCCGTTCATCTCGCTGCTCTATAGCTGCCAATAAACATTTCTCCTGTTGATTAATTACAATGAGCATAGTATCAAGCCTTGCTGCTAAATCTTTCAGATGGGTGGATTCAGCCATGATCTATAGAATTTGATCTCAATGAAAGCAAAAAATATGTAATGAATTATTCAAATATTACAGCGATATTAAAACTTAACACAATTCCTTAAGAATCTATCACTCTATCATCCATTCACCATCAGAAAACCATCACCCTAAACAATCAATCATCAGATTAATAAGGATTCATGATCTAATTAACAGATCACAGAGAGCAGCTCATAAACAATACAAGAGTTCAGAAATCTTAAGATCCAACTCTAAAGATAAAGAAAACAACAAGATTACTGAGAAGAATGAACTTCCATTTTACTCAATTACATAGCTTCCCTGCTATAACAGTTTCCTTCCCATGATGATTGGTTTGTGTATAACTAATAACAGTATGTTCAATCTAATGGATTTTCCTTGCAAACTTTACGAGCTGATCATTCTTTATTTGGTTGCTTGATGTTTGAATAATTCAGTATTTATCAGTGGTTGGGAGTTCCTGTTATGGAGTTTAGTACCTCATAAAAATTTTGATATAATTACAATTGATTAAAATTAAATAGCTTAAGATTAAGACTTTAGTTGTAATTAGTGATGGGCTTTTATTAATGTTAATTTTTTTAAAAAAATAATTATATTAAATATATTTATTTAAATAATTAATGTTGCCTAGAAAAAAAATTGGTGATTATTTTGACCTTGAATCACATGAATTTATTTGTTTTGTTTTCACTGACAGATTTCACTTGAAAACAATCTTTCCTGTAACCATTCTCCTTTGCTCTTTTCTTATGAAATCTTGTTTATTTAAAAATTTAAATTAATTAAAAATTTATTTATTTTCGCATAAACATGTGCACATAATTTTTGTAATATACTTATTAAAAGTTCAAGTATTTCTTTAAGTAATTATTTGAGACATGGGTTGTTTTCTCACTTTAAAATGTTTTAAAAACCTCTTAATTTTTTATGTTAAAAATTTAATTGGAGATATCTAAATTAATAAAAAAAATTTTGTATAAACACATGCACATAAGTAATATTTTGAATCAAAATGCAAGCATTATTTGGGGAAAATGAATGATACGTACCTGAAAGTTTCAAAACATCCTAGATAGACAGATCCTCTGACATTTAAATTTGCCAGACACTCCCTCCTTTTTCTGACAGCTTACTTTTCAGTTCATACAGCTCAATCGGTCAGTTTATTTTATCTTACAATATGTACTTCATATTTAAAATGTATAAATTCCATTTTACATTATCTGTTTTCGTGTAACCACATAAATTTTCACTTAATATATAGTACCTTTTCGTTTAATATTTGACTTTTTCGTTTAATATCTGACATTTTCACTTAATATTATATGTTTCAATTTAAAAAATTAAAAAACATTTTCATCAAGGTCAATTATCTTTATGAAAAAAAAATACACCGTAAAAAAAAAAGAACTTCTTAGAAATACCCAAATTTAATAAGGCAATTTGTAAATAAAAGAAAATTGAAGGGACTTTTAGGCATTTCCAGTTTATTTTTAAAATTTTTAAAGCACCCATAGATTATTTTGTTATGTTAAAATTTTAATAGAGACGTTGTCTAGCATTCTTAAACAAAAGTTTTAGTAATTTTTTTTTTTAACAAAAATTAACTTCAAAGTTCTTGAAAGCAAAAATGATCAAATAACGCAACGATACCCACATGCCTTTCGATTGAAAAGTTTTGAATTCGAACCCCTCAACTTGTAATGCATAAAGTTTCCTATGAATGTGAGGAGCACTTTCCTTCCGCTACAAAGTTGCAGATAGAAAAAATTTATTCTAGAAGGTTTGCAAATCACCATAACTAGTGTACTTTTATACATGTCTGTCACTTGACTAACTACACTTGTCACTTACGTTAAAAAAAACTTTATATATATATATATATATATATATATATATATATGAATGAGTGAACCAAAGCCATCATTTCCAGTGTAATTTTCTCATTCCATGCAATGTATGACACATACCAACTGATAAACTCAAGAACTCATTAAGAAAAAAAGGAACAAAAAAGAAAAAAAGAAAATGGTACAGGAAAATATTGCCTAAAAATGCAAACAAAAATATTCACCCCCTTTTCTACTGTGGGTGCTTTTCTGCAGTCTAACCATAAAAGGCTCTGAAAACTTTAAAATAAAAATAAAATAAAATAAACCAAACAATGTACTCAGTAAGATAATGAATATGCATAGAATACACTCATTTTTCGGCAATTTAAGAAACCGTGCTAACTGTTGTCTCTGAGTGTTAAAACCTTTTGGAAGGAGAGAGAACTCGATTACCTCCGAAAATGGATATTCACAACTGTCGATTGCATATAAGTTTGTTGGATAGAAAGAGCGAATGGTAAGATCGGATGGAATAGAAAAAACGATGAAACCCTTTTCGTTCTTCCATCGAAGGCACCAGATTCTAGACCTGTCATGCATAGCATCAATCAGAAGTTAATCTCAAGGTTGAATTACTCGTCAATCATGGAAAGGTTCGTACCAAATTAAATTGTAACATGAAAGATACATACTGTAATTATGTTTTCTCATCGGAATGTAAATCATATGGTCATGGTGAAAAGGTAAGGTGTTGAATTTGAGTTAGAATTTATGTACATGGATATATCGAATAATGAAGGTGTAAGTGCACCTTTGATCCCTAAATTATACCTGAAAATTAATCTGGTCCTTATGAAAGAAAAATGTTCTTTTTGGTGCAATGATTAAATAAAGATTTTTTAATAGGGATCAAAATGGCTTTTTTTCATAATTTAGTGACTATTCTTAGCTCAGGGATCAAAATGTATCAAATTTCCTTTCAAGGACAAAAGATTAATAAAGAGATGTTCAGAGACGAAAAGTGTACTTTGCCAACAATATATCAACATATGCTTAGTACATTAGTTTAATTAAATAACCCAACTATATTTTTAGGCCTTTTATTAATAATTGTATTATGTCATTAGTTTTTATGAATAATTTATATATATCATAATTAATTATTGCATTAATAATTATTATATATATACTATAGAATAATGTTTTATTTAGATAACTTACTATATTATTAGGTTAATATTAATATGCTATGATGCTACCATCGAGTTTTTATTAATAATTGTATTATGTCATAATTATTAATTATATTAATAATTTATCTTATTAGCGACCCAAGCATGTCACGATTGGACAACTTTGCTATATTAATAGGTTAATTTTTATTGATAATTGTATATTATTTTTATTAAAACATTTTTATCTATTTAGGGTTTTAGATCTTAATGTTTTAGGGTTAAGAGTTTATTGTTTAGTGTTTAATTTTTGAGGTTGACTATGCTTAGGGTTGGGATAAAGGTTAGATAGATGATGTATTATCACAAGATAACTACCAATGCTTATGGTCTAGCGTGGAATCATATTTAATTTTTCGATGATATATGTTAGGATTTATGATTTTTTTTTTCATGTCTTATATTTTTTCAGGTCAACCTATTTTATTTTTCCATTTGTGTTATTTATTATCAAATTGATTATTTTATAACTTCTTACAACCTGATTAGGTTCTAAAGGAGAGTGGAGACATGTGTATACATTGTGAGCTATCATCCGAAATCACATGCTTTCCGAGAAAGCCAGGTTCTGCCCGTACATGCTCCAAATTCTTAATTTCGAGATTAATCTTTGCTCTTGTGGCGCATTAGTGAAGATAGATGAGACGAACACATGCGTTCACGCCATGCTTTGTGAAACAACAATAACATTGGAAGATGTCTAGCTATTCTTGGGCTTACCCACTAACAACCGCGAAGTCATTGGGCAAACTTAGAAGCAGGAAGTGCTCTATCATGCGAGAGTTGCTCGGAGTGAGTCCCCACTAGCGGAACAAGGGAAGTTGATATAGCACTAACGTGGCTTGAGGAAACACGATATGTATGTTGTTATCGATGCGGTCGACAAGAGGATAGAATGCCATGCGCGTGCCTATATCTTAAGGCTTATCGGTTGCGTCCTCAGTCGGATGTCCCAGAACAAGGTTCATTTGAAGCGGTTACACACCTTTAGAGGGATTTTCTGAGCGGAGAGATCTGAGTTGGGTTTCGGCGCATGATAGCAACCACATGTATAGGTTTTATGCGTGCGTCTAACAAGGATATGAAAAATATCGAGTGGATTGATGATATTACTTCAACCATGGACATGATGCAGGTTTCAAATATATCCTCGAACCCGTTTTTGTCATATCCTTTACCTGCAGCCCGTGGGTGAGAATAAATTAAATTGATCTTTGCATTTTAACTCGATTATAATAAATTGAATTGTAAATCATCCTCATTTTTAGGTGGGCACACATTGAAGTGGATGACAATAGCAAGCACAATGTGAAGGTGATCTGACCACGATTCTTGTATCGCTTAGAAATGCAACAAGTAATGTTAAAATTGATAATACATGCGCATATGGACGATAACACAAGTTCGAGGGGATATATTTGAAATCCTATACCATGCCCATGATTGAATTAATATCATCAATCCACTAATATTCTTCATATCCTTGTTGGATGCACGACATAAAAGGCTTATCTGAGTTTACTACATACATTTTGAACCCCGACTATATCTTCCATTTTCGTAAAAATCCTCAAAAAGTGATAACCATTTTCATATGAACCACTGTTGCAGGGACATTACTGTTTGAGGACGCAGCGAGATAAGAGCTTAGGATATAGGCACGTGCATAACATTCTATCTCGTTGACCTACAGTCATATGACAACATGCAAAATATTTCCTCAAGCCACGTTAGTGTTATACTCTAACCTTTCCTTTGCTCATAAGTAGGACCATTCGAAGCAACTCCACACAAAAAACACTTCTTAAGCAGAAAGTCTACCCAATGACCGTGATCGTTAATGGGTAAGCTCGATAACGAGTCGCAGTCTTCAGCGTTATTGTTGTTTCACGCATGTAAGGTGGAACATGTGTTTCGTCATCGATCTCTCCACTAATGCACTCACGAGACAACATCAATTTGGAATTTAAAATTTGAGCAGCATGGTAGAATCCGACTTCTCTTAAAAAGCAAGTGATTTCAGAGGAGACCCTACAATAGACACATACTACGCACCTTAGAAGTTATAAATTAATCAATTTGATAATACATAACACAAATAGAAAAAAATAAAAATAGGTTGACCTTAAAAATATAAGACACGAAAAATAATAAATCAAACATATATCATTTAAAAATAAAAATATGATTGCCGCTAAACCATAAAATTAGTGTGTTATTTATATAATACATCATCTATCTAACCCTACACTCAAATCCCAAATCCCAAATCGAGAAAAAAACCATTATCGAGTTCTTTTCTTTTGTTGACAGGAAGTCCAACCCACCCGAATCGATGGACCTGAGTTTAATAGGGAAATAGAAAGCCAGTCCGAAAAAGAACTAGTCCTATCTCTATCTACGTGACATTATTGATATCACCCATCATCTAACTCATCAATATGTTTTGATTCCAAGAGGAGACAAATTCCACATTGACATAAATTGCGTCAGATGGTAGTTTGTCATTCCTTTTTCGATAGTGGACCATGAAGTCCTTCCATATGGTTTATTTAACCAAGGTCCTCCTTTTTCTACATGTATTTTAAAAACCCATTAGATGTTAAATTAATTTGTTTAACCCCCTTTTAAAAAATAATAATAACTTTCAAAATTACTACTCTGACCCTTTAGCTTCACATTTTCACTCCATGTCTCTTACTAGCCAACAAACTTGCCCGCCCCATGTAGCTCTCGGGGATGAAGCTAGGGCAAGCCTGCCCCACCATTAGGAGGCCCAATCTGGGTCATGCCGACTCACTAAGGCAAGGTAAGCTCAACCTGACCCCAAGTAGCTACCACGTGCAAGCAAGCTATGGCCATGCAAGTTGGTCGGGCCTGGAACAAGCTTCCCCAAGGCCGGTAGGACAAGCTCACCCCTAGTTTCACATAGCTCCCCGGCCACTACAAGGTCGATGTGACCAAACAACAGCGTAGAGCTCACCAAAAGGCGATGATTTAAAAAGGTAAATTGGTAATTTTATTAAAAAAGAGATGCTTGAAGACTAAGTTTGAAATAGCAAAGAGTTGTCGGGCATAGATAAAGCTCTAGGGATTTGAAAGTCCTTTTAAAAATTAAAAAAGACCTCCAAGTCATTTTTCCTTCTCTTTTTTCCAGCCATGTTAAATTAAAACCTGCATTTACTGAACTGACACGCAAGTTCACAGCACAAACGATAGAAAAACCAGTGAATAGGAAAAGCAGACCTAAACCGAACCTGTTGATACTTGAAAAACTGAACCAAACCTATATTCAGTCAAGGGTTTACAAAAGAAATCCAGCACTTAATGCTTCAAAAGAATTTAAGATTAAGAAGGGTCATGGAGACTCTTCACCACACGAAGCCACCTGAAAGGCTATATTAGCTCATTCACTCCAGTAAGCACAAGATATAAATGTAGGCGAACAACAAAGTTATAAATGACATATATATATATATATACATATGAGCTCAAAAAGGTTTTTTGCTTCTGATTACTCAAAATTCACATACTTGAAGCAAATCAAGCTAACCTCTCTGAAAATTTTACTAAGCCTTAAGTTTTTTGAACTTAGAAACAATACACTGATTCATTAATCAAAAATTTTATATTGCTTTTAAAGTTCTAACCCATTAAAACAAGACAAATGGTAATCATAGAAGGGATTTAGAATCTCAAAATAGTAGAACAAATACATAAAGCAGTGCAGCCTTATTAGGGTAGAAAATTTTCTTTGTTTTCAACAGATCACTAATTGAAGTTCCATGCGAAAACAAACCTAACCAACAAGACAAAAAGTTGAACATCCATGCCATTTACCACACAATGTAAATGTAGTCAGAACTCTGTAAAGATAACTTACATACAGGATTGTGCATGTCTTCACCAATGCCAATCTCTATAAGGACTACGCGTAATAATCCAGAAACATAATGTAGAATAACAGTGGCTCGCCAACCTATTTTATATAAATAAGTAATTCATCATTGAGAGGAAATATAAGACACAACATGAAAAGCTTGGAAATTTACTCAAAAATTGATGCTTACAATTGATGAATACATAAATATAAGCTAGTGAACTTTTTAGGCCTGTTGGCAGCAACTTCATGCCCTGCAAACAAATAAACAACAAGAGATGCAGTTAATTGAAGGGGTTAATTTCCTGATTTTTCCCAATGAAAGTCAGGAAATGAGTATAATATTAAAAATTCATTTTGGCATAGAAGTCAGGTATTCACACAAAGACCCACAACATGTGAAAGATATGTAATCTTTACCACTACAACCATCACCATAAAAATACAACTGAAACTACAAAAGACAAGTGAGATTTTTGTGTGCAACTGAGTACTTCACAAGTTAAAAACTAAATGGTTAAAGCAGAAAAACAAATAACATTTTTTTCCAAGTAGATATCCATGAGAGAAAAGACTGACTCAGAGCAATCAATTGGAAAAAAACAATTTTTAGAAACTCAAGAATATTCTCATTTCAATTTTAAAAGTAGTAACAAACAACAACAACAAAAACAATGGCATGAGATTTTGTTTCATTTCATCCACTACAACTCCTCTGATATACCCGATGACATCCAATAGCACCCTAACCAACAAAAGGGACTCTAAATCCTAAAGCAAACATGTATTTACAAAAGGTGTCCTCATTTCAAGATGCACAATGTAGCCATAAATCATAAGGTCATAATCAAAGCATAATAAGATTTAGTCATAGAACACAAGATCTTAATCAGAGCATAATGAGATGTAGCCATGGAACATAAGATCTCAATTAAACCATACTGAGATGTAGCCATAGGTCATAGGATCTTAATCAAAGCATAATGAGATGTAGCCATAGAACATAAGACCTTAATCAAAGTTTAATGAAACATATCAATTTCCCCAACACAGAGAACATAAGCTGATACAACAGTCTAAGAAAATGAGAAAGGAAAAGCATTACCTGGAAAAAGGATCATCAGAATAACAAGAATAATACCAATAGTCATGGCACTACCATAATAGAACACTAACGACTCACTGAGAACCCTCGACAGCAACATCAAAAACCATTCCCACGACCAGAAAGACCACACGATGAAACAAGAACTCTGGGAAAAGAATAACAAATTTTAAATTCAAGAAATACAACAAACACCAACAATGAATTCATCCCAACAATCAAATTTTAAGAAAATCCACCTTCATCATTATAAACCTCAATGGGACTCGCGAAATTAATCGACCTTCGAGATGTCCAAAAATCACGTCTCCATAAGGCGATATAGAATGCATCCAAGAACCTTTGTAGAGCCTCTGCCACTGAGAATCAGAGCACATGCAAAAGCCCAATCGACGAATTCCTAATAGAACAAGACAAGATTAACATCAAAGAAAGGACACTCACAATCAGCTAGGGGTTTGATCCATTACCTATGGAGGCAGACCTCGACGGTCAGAGGATGAAGAAACCATCCCCTGATCGACCGAGACTCTGATTTTTCCGGGAGTGGGCGAGATTTTCTAAGGTTTTTGAAGCCGTGGTAAAGACCGCGGAAGTGGACGCGATTGCAGGCGACAATGGAACCCGACGATGCGCCGGGAGGTTCGCCACCGACTGGCCGGAGGGAAGCCGGAGCTTAGCTATCGGCGAGAGCTCTTCGGGGAAGGCGAAGGGGTCTCCGGCGACAGCGAAGAGGAGAACGATGATGGAGAGGGAGGGCTGTACGATGGGTTTGGCCTTCATCGCCTTTTTCGAGATGAAACGATGAGATTACCGTTGGGACGAGAGCTTTATAGGCGGTGGAGGGACATAGTTCAGGGTCGGATCCAGTAAGTTTTCGACACCCGACCCGTTAAGAACCCAAATAAGTTGTATTCAATGTTTAACATCTATTCTATAGGGGTGAAAAAATTGGTTTTGCATTTAAAAATCACATACTAATGATTGGGAAAGACAACCGCTAGATGGTACAGTGGAAGTCACCATGAGTAGTGGATAAGTGGTGTAAGGTCTAATCCACTTATCTTCTGATATTGTATAGCATTGCGTAAATATATTATAGATATACTAAATAAATATTGTATTGGATTGTTCATAAATGTTTTATCGGGCCCCATGTGGGAGGAGTTGTATTCTCCATCCACTCTTGGATTGCAAGACGAGGGATTCTCGATTATGGAGTTGAAGTCGTTAATATATCGTTTTGGGCCCTACGTGGTAAGGTCTAATTGTCTCGATGTGTTAGTCATTATTAAAGTACTATAACTAGCTCACTTTTTATGCTTGCATGTCCCTCTAACACCCCCCTTCTTGGGGTGGTGCTTCTCCTCATTCATAAAAAAATAAAATAAAATAATTGGGATAATCGTCGATGTTCATGACTAATGTAAAAAGTAAAACCAATGTTTTGAAACCCAGCTAATTAGACCCGGTGCAACTGGACCCACCCAGATCACCAGGTTGAGTCAACTCGGGCTTATAAATAATAAATATTATTTTAAATTTTCTAGATTTTTAAATGTTTGTAACCTACCATAGTTAAGGTGACTAGTTGTTTTTCAAGCAAAGGTGAGGTCTTGGATTTAAATGTTAAAATAAACATATGTAAATTTATTTTATAATAAACTTTTGTAATTTCCTATATTTCAAAAATAAAAATTTATACTCCTCTTAATTCCATAAATACATATAACACATCAATATTTGAATGTATAATTTAATTAAATATCAATTAATACTAAACTTTTAAGAACCGAATCAGGTTATTAGAATCAATTAAATCTGAGTTTATATTTTACACTATGGTTTTTATAAAATCATCAAATATATGCTTATGATTTACCTCATTCATATACTTATGTTTATAAATCATACTGATTTATTATATGATATTAAAAAACATTGAATTTGTTAAGGGTTACTTTTTTTTTGTTGGTATCTATAAATTAAAAAAATATATATTTATTTGTTATACTTTATATTATTATTTTTCAAATTCTTAGCAATTATAGTACACATTTTATATTTATATTTAATTAAAACTATTAAGAATATTTTATAAATATAAAGAGAGTAATAAGAATAGAGAGCCAGAATATTTACTAAAAACCCAAAAACCCTGTAAAATTGACTTCTTCTTCTTCTTCTTCTTTTATTTCTCTCTCTTTTCTTTCTCTTCTCTATCTCCGAATTATACAAATGAGGGGGGTATTTATAGAGGTTACTGAGAGTTGAATGAGCGTCCGAGGATCGATTTGATCCGACGGTCCAAAATACCCTGATTGGTGGAATAGTAACAATATTGGCATCTGCTACAGTTCCACATGGCGGCTGCTACAGTGTTGCGGGTGCTGCAGTGCCATCTAGAAGTTGCTATAGTAATGTCTGGGGATTTGCTACTGATGATTTTCTTTGCGATAGAGCATCCATTATAATATTTATTTATAACACCCCCTTGGATGCCCTACGACCAAAGGAGATGTCTCGTTAAAAATCTTGCTAGGGAAAAAAACCCAATGGAATAAAAACCTAGCTAAGGGAAAAGAGTACACTATCCTTGGTATATTCGAGGATTACTGCCTCATTAAAAACCTTACCTCGGAAAAACCCATTGGGACAAAAAACCTTGGCGAAGAGAAAAAGAGTGCGAGTCTACCTCGAAATAAATAACCTTTAACTTATATCGGAGTACTTACATCCTTAAGTCTTCTCATCCCGATTTTGTGTATAAGTCTTTGGTGAATGCACTTAGTAAGTGATTTTGTGAATAGATCTGCTTGATTCTCACTGGATTGAATCTTTTGAACTTCTATACCGCCTTTATTACGGAGATCATGAGTGTAGAAAAAAATTTTTGGTGATATATGCTTCGATTACGCCACCTTTAATATAACCTCCTTGTATTTGAAATACAAGCTTTGTTGTCTTCATAAATTCATGTAGCATTTGTTGTTAATGATGGTAATTTGCATGATATTTGTATATGTAATCATAGATCGTAACCATTGGCATTCACGACTTGCTTCATGGAGGCTAGTATTTGACATGATTTGATGAAGTAATTTGTAAGAGTTTGTTTTATGGAACACCATGAGATAGCTGTCCCATTGTAAGAAAACATGTATCCAGTCTGAGATCGCCCTTTATGAGGATCAGACAAATACCTAGCATCAACAATGCCTGTGAGGTTGGATGAAGATTCTTGTGGATAGAATAAACCTAGGTCTATAGTTCCTACAGTAAATAATGTAGCACATCTTTTTACTCCTTTCCGGTGTCTTACGTGTTGGTGTAGAGCGTATCTTGCTAGAAGATTTCTTGCAAAAAGCTATATCTGAGTGCGGTATTATTTGCAAGGTACATTAATGCACCGATTGCACTTAAATATGGAGTTTCTAGACGAGAATGATCTCTCCTTCTTGATTGAGGCGAAATGGATCTTTTTGAACATCAAGAGTCCGGATGACCATTGACGTACTCAGTGGATAAGGCTTCTCCATAATGAATCTTTTCAGCACCTTTTTGTGTATAGGTTGATTGATGCATAAATATTCCTGAAGATAAGTGCTCGATTTGTATACCTAGACAAAAATTTAGTCTTTCCCCGAAATCTTTCGTTTTCAAATTCTTTTTCTCGAGATATGATGCTTTGCGATTGTAATTTCAGGAAGAGTGCCTCTAGATTTAAATCATCCACATATACTACTATCACTAACAAAAGCAGTTAGTATAAATTTTAATAAACAAACATGGACATATACTGCTCATTTTTGGTACCTTTCTTTTTTATAAAAATATTCACTTAGGCAGGTTATACCACATCCGTCCAGATTGTTTTAATCTATAAAGAGATCTCTGCAATTTAATAGAGTATAAATGTGATTGATTTGTAATGTCTGTTATTTTATATCCTTCAGGGATTTTCATATATATGTCATTTTCAAGTAATCCATACAGATATGTTGTGACAACATCTATCAACTGTATATCTAATGTATTACTTGCTGCCATGGCAATTAAAAATCGAAAGGTAATTCCATCCATTACAGGAGAATATGTTTCTTCATAATCAATACCAGACATTTGAGAAAAACCTTGAGCAACCAGTCTTGCTTTGTATCTCATAATTTGATTATTTTCATTTCTTTTTTTCATGAACACCCATTTATAACAGACTGGTTTTATCCCTTACGGTGTTGGCACTATCATTAAACACCTCACATTTTGATAGGAATTTAGCTCGCCTGGATAGCTTCTTTCCATTTTGACCAATCATTTCTTTGTCGACATTCTTGATAGATCGTGGTTACGGATCATTATCATTATTTATTTCTATATCTGTAGCGATTGTAGATGAATATATCATTTATTTCGGTCTCATGCGATTCAATCTTTGACCATCATCTACATAGCAAATTGAATTTTCAATATTTTCAGAAATATCATTCTCCATTAATTCTTCATTAATATGTTACGAGGGTTTTATAATTTCCTTTTCCCTTTTTACATGGGGAGATCCTTCTCTTTACTTTCTGCTTCTTTTTCTAGGAATTGAATCTTTGGCGCCAGATTGGTCTTCCGCGTTTTTGTCGTGGTTTATTTTTCTACTTAATTTTCTTTCAATGAATTCTTAGGAATCTCAATTCTTGCAGGCGCATTGGCAGTTGGTATATATGATTTGCTTACTATTTTTAGTATCGGTGAATGCATCGGTATTTCATTTCTAATATTTTTGCAATTTAGTGATCCTTTGAACTTCAAGTTCACATTCGTTGAGTGCGAGGATCATATGTATGTAATCGTGATGCATTCAAATCAATTTCTTTTAATTCATTTTGAGTAATCATTTCCCCTCTAATGTAGGAAGAGCAGATTCGTGAAAATGACAATCTGCAAATCTTGCGGTAATACATCCCTGTTAATGGTTCTAAATATCGTATAATTGAAGAAATTCTGTAACATATATATACCAAGTCTGCGTTGTGGACCCATTTTGTACGATTTGGTGGTGGTATTGGCACATACTGCACAACCAAATATTCTTATATATGAAATATCAGGCTCTTTATCAGCAATACGTAACT